>NC_065516.1:7860538-7867659 GCF_006386435.1 Epinephelus moara
GGTGGTGTTTGATTTGGTTTCTCCCTCCTTGGTTTCCTGCCGCCGTGGTAAGCCCCAGCCCTGAACTATTTGGTTGCCTCTGTTTGTTCCAGCCCTTCTTTTTAAAGAGAAATTGTGTTTTTAACTCAAAAATAAAGTATATATTTTTGTATGTGAATCACGTCTCTGGCCCTGTGTTACCTTGAACCTGTGTTGCCAGTAAGTAATCCTGTAAAAGTGTAGGTATATTCCCAGGGGTGAAATTCCCCTGGGTGGCGTTGTCGAGCTCTGCATCCCTAGCATTNTGGCCCTGTGTTACCTTGAACCTGTGTTGCCAGTAAGTAATCCTGTAAAAGTGTAGGTATATTCCCAGAGGTGAAATTCCCCTGGGTGGCGTTGTCGAGCTCTGCATCCCTAGCATTACCCCCCCACTCTGCCACATTTTGGCGTTGTCGGCAGGGTGAACACAGTTTAAAGGCAGAGACGTGATTTCTTTTTTTTTTTACCTTTTTCCTTTCTATCTAATTTTCTTTCTTTTT
This sequence comes from Epinephelus moara, assembly GCF_006386435.1. Classification (NCBI taxonomy): domain Eukaryota; kingdom Metazoa; phylum Chordata; class Actinopteri; order Perciformes; family Serranidae; genus Epinephelus; species Epinephelus moara. The sequence continues at coordinate 7,861,057 of NC_065516.1, forward strand.
CTGTGGCCTAACAGGTTGTGTGTTATTGTTTCTACAGCTAAAACAGCAGTGTCCGTCTGGTGTCTTAGTCCATCGTCATAAAAACAGCTTTGTAAGTATCCAGTCTGGTGAGTCATTGTCACAATGGAGGAAGAGGTGCAGCAGCTGAGGGAGCTTGTGTTGCAGCTTAAAGCGGACAATAAGCGGCTGCTTCAGGAGCGCGCCGCTTCTGGGGACAGCCCTGGCGGAGCGGCCTCAGGTCCCCGTGCTCCACCTGGTCCCGCCCCATCAGCCGGTAATGCTGCTGCTGTGACTGAGAGGTTAGTAGTGGTACCCAGAGACCGTAAGTGCCCCATGTTCAATGGCAGGAGTGGAATAGCAGTAGCTGACTGGATAGAGGAGATTGAGGCATGCATGCGTTTCCGCCATCTTAGCTCTTTTGACCAGGCCCTCTTTATTTTCGACCATTTAGAGGGAGAAGCTAAGGAGGAGATAAAATTTCGCAGCAGCGCAGAGCATAGTGACCCAGCTCAGGTCCTTGGCATCTTGAGGGAGCTGTATGGTTGCTCCCAGTCTTACGTCACCTTGCAGCAAAGCTTTTCTCCAGAAAGCAGCACGAAGGTGAGACCTTGCTGGAATTCTCCTTGGCTCTCATGGCTTTAATGGAGCGGGTAAAACAGTCTGCCCCTGAGGGTATACCAAATGCACCTGTCCTTCTCCGTGATCAGTTCATAGAGCATGTTCTTGATAGCTCTCTTCGCAGGGAGCTAAAGCAGTATGTCCGCCGTCAGCCGACTGCCACTCTGTTGAATGTGCGCAGTGAAGCTATCAGGTGGGAGAGGGAGGGCCTCCCAGGTGGGTCTAGGGGTCGAAGTCATTCTCTCCCCTTAGCGTATGGCCTTCAGTATGGGGTTCAGGGCAGCTCCCTTGACGTTCCTCGCCCTGTTCCCCAGTGGTCAGAGCTTACTGAAGTTATGGATCTATTGAAACGCCAACAGGAACAGCTCAACCAGCTAACACAGACGGTAGCTTCTTTGCAGGTTTCCCGGTCACATGGGAATATCCAACGGACTGGTACTTTGCTATGCAGGAGGTGTCAACAGCCAGGCCACTTTGCGAGAGACTGTAGGGGTGGACAGGTCCCCCTGCGTGCTCGCGCTAGCTTTGTTTCTCAGGCTGCTAATGTTTTTCCTTCTCAGTCGGAAAACTAAAGCCCGCTGAGCTGCAGAGCCACAGCTCAGTAGGGGAGTCCACAGGCTCACAGGAAGGTGAGATTGCTGGTTTAATGTCGTCATGTCCAACTGCTGAAGTTGTGTTCAGTGGAGTTTCAGTTTCTTGTCTGGTGGACACTGGGTCTATGGTGTCCACCATTACCGAAAGTTTCTTCCATGAACATTTCGTCCCTTGGGGCCACGAGCGCCTCCGGTCTTGCAATTGGCTGGAGTTAAGAGCCGCTAATGGTTTAGCCATTCCATACATTGGCTATTTGGAGTTGGATGTGACCCTGTGTGATAAGGTAATACCCCGCTGCGGGGTCCTTGTGGTCAAAGATCCCCCTGGGGCTGGGTCCTCTGTCCCTGGTATCTTGGGGATGAATGTGATCAGGCGTTGTTACCGGGAGCTCTTCGGGAAATATGGCTCCGCATTGTTTGACTTGCCTGTTGTATGTCAGGGGCCGAACGCAGTCATCAGAGCCTTACATGTGTGCCAGCAGGCAGTCAATCAGGCTCCCATGCATCAAAATGGCTTGGTGAAAGTCCGAGGTCCACGGGCAGTGTGTATACCTGGTGGGTCAATGAAACTGGTTGTTAGCACCTGTCCAGCACATCAACCTGGTCACACCACACTGTTTGAGCCTTCAGAGGCCGGGTTGCCTGCTGGCCTTCTTGCTTCTCCGTGCCTGGTGCGTGTCAACAGGGGCACAGCTTACATTCCAGTGGTGAATGTAGGAACCACTGAAGTTCTTCTTTACCCTCAGACTTGTCTTGGGTCCTTGAGTGGTGCTCAGGTGGTTAGCTTGCCTACTGGAGTCATGGAGGTCAGCCCCACTCAGGCAACTATTTCAGCTCAAGCGGTGGTCAGTGTAGTGCCCGATCACATGCAGTCCTTGGATCTGTCTGCAGTGCCCGAACCAGACCGAGAGGAGGTCAAATCCTTGTTGTGCAAGTACAGCTCTGTTTTCTCAGCTCATGAAGGTGACCTTGGGTGTACGAACCTTCTCTCTCATGATATACCTCTTGTCGATGATGTTCCAGTGCGGCAGAGGTATAGGCGTGTTCCCCCATCAGAATACGAGGAGGTGAAGGCCCATATCAACCAGCTTCTGGAGGCCCAGATTATTAGGGAGAGTAGTAGCCCCTACGCCTCCCCTATTGTCTTGGTTTGCAAGAAGGACGGGAGTCTTAGGTTGTGTGTGGATTATCGATTGCTGAATAGCAAAACGAGAAAAGATGCCTTCCCCTTGCCTCGAATCGAGGAAAGCTTGGACGCCCTGTCTGGGGCCCGCTGGTTCTCAACCATAGATCTGGCCAGTGGCTATAATCAGGTCCCAGTTTCTGAGAAGGATAGACCCAAAACAGCTTTCTGCACCCCTTTTGGACTCTTCGAGTTCAATCGAATGCCATTTGGGCTGTGCAATGCACCGGGCACCTTCCAGCGGTTGATGCAGAGGATGTTTGGAGACCAGCAGGGCCAGTCGCTCCTTTTGTATCTTGATGACATCGTTGTGTTCTCCTCATCAGTTCAGCAGCACCTGCAGAGGCTCGAGACTGTACTTGGTCGTCTCCAACAGGAAGGCTTGAAAACCAAACTGGACAAGTGTTCATTCTTCCAGCAGGAGGTCAAATATTTGGGACATGTCATCTCCAGCCGAGGAGTCAATACTGACCCTGCAAAGATCGAGGCTGTTGCCAAGTGGCAGCGTCCTCAGCATCTGTCTGAGCTGCGATCATTTTTGGGTTTTGCAAGCTATTATCGCCGCTTTGTAGAGGGTTTTGCAAAGCTGGCAGGCCCACTACATAAGCTTGTTGCGGATCTGGGCGGTACAAAATCCAAAAAGGGTTCCAGACAGGCTTTGGATGCGGCATGGACACCGCAGTGCAATGAGAGCTTTGAGGCTCTGAAAGCCAAGCTAGTCTCCGCTCCGGTGCTGGCGTATGCTGACTTCTCGCGTCCTTTCATCCTTGAGATTGATGCCAGCCATAGTGGACTTGGGGCTGTGCTTTCTCAAGAGACGGATCAAGTTGTTCGACCGGTGGCCTATGCCAGCCGAGGCCTTCGACCCACTGAGCGCAATATGGACAATTATAGTTCCATGAAGTTGGAATTTCTTGCGCTCAAATGGGCGATGACTGAAAAATTTCGTGAGTACTTGTTGGGGCACAAGTGCATCGTCTTCACAGATAATAACCCTTTGAGTCATCTTCAGACGGCTAAGCTTGGGGCGACTGAGCAGCGTTGGGCCGCCCAGCTCGCAGCCTTTGATTTTGTTGTGAAATATCGGTCGGGTCGTAGCAACAAAAATGCCGATGCGCTCTCTCGGAAGTCCATTCCAGGTGTTTGCTCCCTTGAGTGTTCTTTACCTGGCACGTCTGTCCCGAGCACCCTCCAGGGTGCTTCGTCATCTTGCTTTCGAGTCCCTGCAGCCCAGTCTATCATCTCTGTCCTTCCATCTCTCTCTGGTCCAGACCTCAGATCCTTGCAGGAGGCTGATCCCCTCCTGAAGGATGTCTTGGGGTTCTGGAGGAAGCAAACACGGCCAAACAAAGCTGAAAGGAGGCAGATGTCTATGCCTGTGACGGCGCTATTGCGCCAATGGGACCGCCTGGTAGAGAAGGACGGAGTGCTCTACCGCCAGATGTTCCGCTCAGATGGAGGGGAAGAGTGTCTCCAACTGCTTTTACCCAAAGCACTCAAAGAAACAGCTGCACCGAGACCATGGCCACCAAGGTAGCGAGCGAACTACCGAATTGGTGCGCCAGCGCTGTTACTGGCCAGGAATGTCTTCTGACATCAAGCAGTGGGTTCAGACTTGTGAACGTTGCCAGGTCGCAAAAGACTCCAACTCTGTACCTCATAGCTATATGGGCCATTTGCTAGCGTCTAGGCCAAATGAGATCGTGGCCATCGACTTCTCCTTGCTCGAGCCATCCCGAAATGGATTTGAGAATGTCCTTGTGATGACTGACGTGTTCAGTAAATACACCTTGGCGGTGCTCACTCGAGACCAACGGGCTTCCACCATTGCCCAAGTCCTCCTGATGGAATGGTTTTATAAGTTTGGTGTTCCAAGCCGTATACATTCAGACCAAGGGAGGAGTTTTGAGAGCTCCTTGATCCAGCAGCTTTGCTTGTTGTACGGGGTGGCGAAATCCCGTACCACTCCTTATCACCCTGCAGGTGACGGACAATGCGAGCGGTTCAATAGAACACTCCATAACCTCCTGCGCACCTTGCCTGCATCCCAGAAACGGGACTGGGCTTCTTGTTTACCACAGGTGGTGTTCTGCTACAATACCACCCCACATCAGGGTACTGGGGAGTCCCCTTTTCTCTTGATGTTCGGCCGGGAACCTCAGCTTCCCATCGACTTCCTCCTTGGTCGGGTCAAAGACCCAGTGCAAGGGGAAGTACAGGAATGGCTGCTTGAGCATCAGGCGCGACTTCAAGTTGCTTTTAAAGGGGCCCGTGAGCGGTTGCAGGCGGCTGCAACTCGTCGTAAGGAACGGCACCATGAACGAGTCCGTGATGCACCTCTCTCAGTGGGTCAGCGGGTGTACCTGCGAGAACTTGGCTTTAAGGGCCGACACAAGATCCAGGATGCTTGGAGTTCAGTACTCTACCAGGTAGTGAAGGCTCCTGGTGAGGGGCCAGTCTATACCATTGCTCCGGTGAATGATCTGCTGAAAGTGCGTACAGTGCACCGTGACCTGCTGAAGGCTGTGGTCCAGCCTGATCCTCCTGCCCCTTCGACAGTACGATCACCAACTGCCCAGGTAGTAACAAAGGAGGATTCATTTGTTGAGGATGACCTGTGCTTGTTGGTCCCAGAGACTCTGCTCCCTTGTCCTCCTGTTGAGTCGGGTCCATCTGAGACTCTGGATGCTGGTGTGCTGCTTCATTGCAGGAAAGACCCATGTCCTCAGTTCCATCTTCATTAGCGATAGCTGGACCCTCCTCCAGCCATCAGACTGTGCGTCGAACACTCCGCTCTACAGCTGGTCAGCATTCAAATGTGAACCATTTGCCGCGACCTGCAAACCATATGGATGGTGTAGGTGCTGCATTTTATGGGCCAGTGTCCAATGCACAATCAGCTGTGTTTAGACCTTGGTGTTAGAAACACTGTTTGGGTTCGTCATCGGGGCGATGACGCAAAAGTGGGGGGGTAGGTGTGACCGGGTGCCCTTTGGAGCACTCCCGGTCGCTGTGGGGCGCTGTGCCAGTCATCCAGGGACTTGAGGTGCTGGTCGGTGCGCACCTTTAAAAGGGTGTCATCACCAAGCTGGCCCCCCTTTTCCCTGGTCCTGGCAGTGAGCGTCGGTGGCGTGGTCGAGGCGGCTGGATTGTTTGGCGTGGGCCGTCACTGTTCGTGTGTGCTCGGCGTTGACTGAACCTTGCGTGCCTTAAAAGGAAGGTGAGTTGGCTGCCTATTCCCACCTGCCTGAATGTCTCATGGGGAACCTTACTCGGTCTCACTGATCTGCTTGTCACTGCGCAGCACGGCTGGTGTGGCTGCGGGGGGAGCAATTAGCTTGTGCCGAGGGAACCTGACCGCCGTGGTTGGCGTGGCCGGCGGGGTGGTGCGGGCGCACCACGTTGGATCTGGGCTCCGCCTGGCTGTGGGTACGCGCTCGGAGCGGCGCGGCCGTGGGGTAAGCTGGCTCATTTGTCTTGCTTGTGCTTAAAAGCATGCAACATCGGGCTGACACATGCTCCCTTTCTGATTTACATACAGATTCCCCCCTAAAAAGTGCAGCTTTCTCCTTCCAATATTCACCAGTTCGGCAACAGCTGTGTGGAGGACGCCGGCCTTAATCAGCCATTAGGAGACGGGCACTGCTGTTTTAGTATTGGTTCTCTGGTTATGATTTCTATTATGGTTTAATTTAATTCAGTCCCTCGTTATGTAGGTTTTCCTTTAATTTTGTTTTGCCACAAGTTAATTATAGAATTGTTAAATTTATTACTGTTGGATTTCTTTTGTTAGTGATTTTAATTTGAATCTGTTTACTTTCCCCAGTTTTGGCTTTATTCACGTTTAATCTCTTTTTGTTTGCTTTGATTCTTTTCATTTTGTCTGTTTTATTTTTGGACTCTAGTTTTACTTTTTCCTATTTAGTTATTTTCGTCATCATCTTTATTTTCTTTTTCTTCTATTTCATTTCGGGCCGGGGGGGGGTTAATTGTAAAGAGATTTTGGGTGAGGCAGGCTGCCCACCTGCACACCTTTCCGACGGTTGGAACAGACTCTTCAAGACTTGTTTCATTTTGTTCATTGTTTATTCTTTTCTTTCTTTTGGTTAATTTGGAAGATTGTGTTTAAGTTGGATTATTTCTCTGATTTTCTTATAACCTTGATTCTGTTTTGTATTTGATTTCATTTATTGAGTAAGGAGGCAAAAA
>NC_065516.1:7867666-7883988 GCF_006386435.1 Epinephelus moara
GAACAGACTCTTCAAGACTTGTTTCATTTTGTTCATTGTTTATTCTTTTCTTTCTTTTGGTTAATTTGGAAGATTGTGTTTAAGTTGGATTATTTCTCTGATTTTCTTATAACCTTGATTCTGTTTTGTATTTGATTTCATTTATTGAGTAAGGAGGCAAAAATGATGAGATGCATGTTGTGTATCTGATGTCCATTTTGTACTTAGGCCCAATCCCATTTCGGATTTTTACCCTTACCCCTAGTTTTCGAGTGCCACCTTGCCCCTTGGAACAGAGTTACAAGGGAAACTTCCCCTATGAAATGGGACAACCCTTGAAGAAGACCCTAGTGTTTACATAAACAGAAGCAGAAAGGGTTGCCCGACATTGCGAACACGCTGTCATCTGCAGTGGTGATTTCCCTTGTATGAGCTACAGGCAGCGTTTTGTTGTTGTGAGGACGCTCATGATTCATTCACAACTTCACAACGTAAGTTTCCTGCTATCAAGTAGTCAAACAAGTCGTCAAATAAAGAAGAATACAGCATTACCAATGCATTACCAGGCAACTAGCAGTGCTCTCTGGGTTAATTTTAGCAACTCATGCTTCTTCCCTGCCAGTCTGCACTGAGGAGCGCTGACGCAGCAAATAAGGCAATGGACTTGAGTTAAATTTAGGGTGTCATATGCCATCAAATTGGAGCAATACAATATGGAAATGTGTCAAAATGCAGGACTGCCACTTAAAAATCAACAATAACAATGTAACGTTAGCTAGTTAGCCAGTTAGCTAGTTAGCTACTGAGACATCAGCATCGGCTACCAGCAATTTCTTTTGTTAGCTTGTTATGAAAAAAGGACCATAATAAAACTTGGAAATTAATTAAACTAAGATAATGATGGTTATTGTAATTTTTAAAGCTTTAATAATGAAGTAAATACATTTGTGGTTTTCTTTTGTTGCTTGCGTGGCCGTCTTGCTCATGGTTTCTTTTTACAGTCTGTAGTGTGCCTCTGAAAAACTTCCGTTTGGAGGCTCCAGAACACTTCACTCTTCCCCTCTAGAGTGGTAAGGGATTAGTGGTAGGGACAAGGGGTGTACTGGTATTGGGCCTAAATATCGGATCTTTCTTTTTGCCACCGCTGTTCTTCCTTTGTAGTATTTTTTTGCAACCAAGCAACCAAATGCAGAGTCTACTTCCTGTTTACACCAGCCCACGTATATGAATGTATGAATGGAGGCTATTCCTAAAATGGTGCTTAAATGTTCATGTGTACGCAGATTGTTTTTATTTGGATGTAGCCTATTGCTGTGTCTCAAGTCGGATACTTACATACAGTACACTGTGTACAGTATGTATTTGCTTGCAAAGTGTGTGAATGTTGAGAGGGTAGTGTTGTCTTGAATCAAACACAGCTGTTGCGCACTTCATGTTACGTTAAGACATCATGATGAAATGTGCCACTGTTAGCTAGCTCGCAAGCTAACATTGGTCTTCATGTTATCACTTGCGGTTCCAAATTATTAAAGCATTAACACAATAAACAAACTGATAGCTTGTGTCTGACACCAATACAATGGTCGTGAAAACTACACATGTATCAGTACAATGCTGCAGTGTTGACGGGGTAGTCCACCGACATTTTACAAGTCTGAAATGTGGTCCAGCCCCTTCGCTATGTAGGCAACATGTTGACCACTGAGGGTGAAGTGCCCAACATTCCACATTCAATTTTTGACCATTATGAGTGCACCATCTGGGTGCTCATAGTGCACTGTATTTTGCTATACTTTTCAGCAGGCCCATACAGATTTTAGGAATATAAATGCTGCGTGTAAAACTCAGAATGCTGTCACTGTCTCCTCCACCTCCTTGTACGTGTGTGACAATCATGTGTTGTACTCAGCATTAAAATCAAAGTAAGTGGTGTAGTGAGAAGAAATGTAAATAATGAAATTTACTGTTAACAGATTGGCAAATTAACCTTCCAATTTAATGGCCATTTTGTTGATTGACATTTCCAAAAATGTTTACATTTTTCCTTGAAGAATTCATGAATAAATAAAATTTCTCATTCAAAGTTTTACTAAAATCTACTAAGTAGTTCTTTTAGCCTGCGTGAGGTTATTTTAGGTTTTAAGATTTTTATTTTGGATCATAGCTAAAAACAATTACTAAATCTGCAGATTATCTTTGGGCCTGCTTCTCAGTGTGAACATATTCAAAATATCAAGTGTACAGAAGTGGCCTATCGGATTTGAGACACAACATTAGTTATTTTGACTTTTGTCTTGTAGCTGTTGTTAAAAGTGTTGTTACTTTGCTTAATGGTCAGCATTACATGCAAAATATGTGAGCTGTGAATCAGCTAAAAACTGCATGGGCCTGTAAATAACAGCTCTTAACAAACCATTTTCTCTTGGCTCAACCTCCTCTGACACACTGTTTTTTGTTTTTTTGAATCTTGATCTTGATTATGAAGCTGCTGCAGCCCAAACTTAAGTGCTCACTTATTTCTTCCTGGCTGTTTCCTCTCCTCCTCAGCCCATCAAATGGCAGGTGACCTCCCCCTGACACAACACATCCCAGCCAGCTTTTCATTCCTGGCAGTCCACTCAGAGTGGCAAACCCTTTTCCCGCTGCGGCGGTAATCGCTCAAATCGCTGCTCCTCCACTCTGACCTGAACGGCCCTCAGACGAGTCCACTTTTCCTCTTCAGTCTCTTCAACCAGATGTCCCACTAGGCACTGAGTTTCAGCCATCTTTCTATCCTTTTTGAGCTTGTGCTGATTATCTGTTGATGGAAAGACACAATTACCTGGCTAAAATTGCTCTTGACAGCCCTTATAGATTTGTCCTTCCTGCATCTTATCCACTCATCTTGGTTTTCATGCGTTATTTCTAGCCTCAAAAAGTGCCAAATCAAATTTGTTCCACTCCTCTCCAGAATTCAGCAAAAGCTTCAAACCCAGTTAAGACAACATTGATCCTCTCTGGTCCCAAAGCGATGTTTAAATGTGTTTTTCTCGTGGCGAAACACTTCATCCTCAATTAGATGATTTCTTAATCAGATTTGTGGCACAGATTATTTGCCGTCAGTGGTGACGGGGCTGTAAAAGGAGCTGATGGCAGGATCGATGCCGTTGGGAGGCGACCTTTGCTGCAGGTGGTAGAAATGTACATTTGCATATTTTTACATCAGGAATGTGGTTGTAGATTTAATTTGCTCTCTCTCCCCCACCCACACGCTCTTAAGAGCTTTGTGTGTTTTGATAGTTCAAAGAGGCAAAAACTGATATTAATTCTGCCAGCGGAGGAGCGAAGCGCTTGCTCTCTCCATTTCACTGTCATTTTTTTGCCATTTGCCAATGTATTTCCTTGACTATCCCATCGCCAGTTTAATTTATTTACCCACATATTGATTCAGATAGTTCCCAGCGATGCATGGCCCTGTGCAAATTATTGGACTATACTGGAGTATTGACTGTAGAAACCTTTATTGTGCCATCGTCATACAGGCCTGCGAGACAATTTTCTGCAAGCAGTGCATTTTTTATGCTCACAATCATAAAGGCAGACAAGCAAAATTATGCACACACACACACACGGAGGCAAACACCTGCACTTGCTCGGTGTGAGACGGGCCGCTTTTCTTCCCAGCCCCGCTCCAGCTTGTCTAATCCATCAGTTGTGGAGAAAGCGCTAGGCCAGCCGTTTTCACTAAATCCTCGACCGTCAAAGTCATCAGCCCGCCTGCCTGTCCCCACCTCAGGCCCCTGAGAAGATTTTAACTCTGCACACACATTGTTTTGGCTGGTCCCTAATCTTAAAGGGCCTTTTTGACCAAATCCCCCCAAAAGACTCACTTACTCTCAGCGTTGGCTAACTGTACAGATAGCACAAAGGGTGAGTTTTGGTTTTATCTGCTGAGGCTTTTGATTCAGCTTAGATTTCTGCTGCCATCAAGGCTTTCCTGTTAAAGGTTGCAGCTAGCTGGAGCCTCCCAGCACACACTGGGCAGGAGGGCAGGTCGCCATCCACATATATATATTTTTAAATTCACCTACCTTGTCTTTGGTCTGTAGGGGAAACCACACAGACATGAGGAGAACATGCTCACACCAGTCCATTAACAGTAGATTGGAACCCATGATTATAGTGCTAAAAGCAGAATTAAATTACATTTACAAATTCAGTTACAGGGTTGTTTCCATGGATAATCCACAAGCTTTTACAGGAACTACTTTGTACCAAAAACAAACAAAAAATGTTCTCAGTGAAGACTGTCTAATGAAAATGTAAAATGAACGTAAACTTTGGACCAAAAACAAAATTATGTTCACCTACAGTGATGTTGATTGGAGGCAGACATTTCAAAGTAGAAACTCTATTTGCACATATATCAAAGTCCTGCACCAGGTCAGGGACCCAACAGGTAACTCGCAAAAAAGCTGTGTAACGGGTAAAAATATGTATATACAGACATATAAATTCACAGGTACAAGTAAAAATGACCTACATGCGGGTGAGCAGCAGGTGAGAAAAAAAATATTGTTTTTATTTTTCAGAATAAAACAACTGAAAAAGAATCACTATTATCAAGCTGCAATTCTTTATATTTTGAATGTCATTGACACAAGTGGAACCTTTGACCCTGTTGTCACATTCGTCATGGGCGTGGAGGACTCCAGGGACCAACTTTGCAGCCCGAGGTTGAGGTGGCAGCTTACATTGAGACCAAGGCACCCAAGGAGGATCCTTTTGAGGTTTTATGATGGTGGAGGGAGCATGCTGAAACGTTTCCTGACCTGGCAGTGATTCTGTGGAATGTTTTCGCCATCCTGGCATCAAGTGCAGCCAGTGAAAGAGAGCTTTCCTCTGCTGGATATGTAATTCAAGAACGGAGAACCCAGCTTGATGTCAGTGTGTGTGTGTTTAATCACAGGTGTGGGTCAGGTCGCAGGACTTTTATTAACAGCTGTGGGCAGGTGCAGCTTTGACTTAGACATAATGATGGGTAATAGGTCGGCTCTGGTACTGAGCTTTACGAGTATGGGCGGGTGCGGGTTTTCACACATGGACCTATGCAGGACTCTACTGTGTATCATGAGACTACTGCTGTGGGACCAGAGCTCTGTGCCTGCAACAGAGTCACTCATGCACAAAGTGACAGGGCTAATTGTAAGCATCGCATGGCTAACGTAACCCAACAGCTATTATCACGTTTGCAACAGAGTCCAGCTGTTTTGGTGTTGGTGTCAGATTAATGGCTTGGCGTTGGATGTTAACCATTGCCCAACTCCTGCCTAAGAATCAAAATATGACGAGTAGGGATGACATCACAATGTGCTGTGTTAAGCTCATGCTTGGCAGAGGGAGCGGGAGGAAATCCCTCAGAGCTGAGTCAAATGGCAGCAATGACAGCTGATCACTGGCAATGTTGCCCAACCACCATCACAAAGAGATTCTAATTCGGTTAGAAACACTGAATGCTCATAACAATGCGCTGTGATCTGTCACAGCATCGCAACTATTTTTGCAATTTTCAATTGCCCCCACAATTTCATTGCAGAAACACGCCTATAAACATCATAAAATGCATTGGGATTTTCTAGAAAAGCTGCCATGACTGAAGGGATTTGAAGCCCCAAATATCTCCAAAACAGCCTAGAAATCCTGGAGGAACTGGTAAAAACTGGTCAAGAATAAGACCAAATCAAGACCCATGGGGAAAGTGAGACAACATGTTTAGTTTCTCACTAACAATATCAGCACAAGGTCTACTTACTAACATTTTTCTGTGTCTAAGAGTATATCACAGTCTGTGTGTAAAAATGTAACCATAACTGCTGTATGTCTTAAAGGTCCAGTGTGTAGGATTTAGGGGGATTTAGTGGCAGGAATGTAATATAATATTTATAACTTAATAAGTTTTCATTGGTGCATAATCACCTAAAACTAAGAGGCATTGTGTTTTTGTTACCTTTGAATGTGTCATTAAAATATCCTTATATAGAGCTGTTCTCCTCCATGGAGTCCATCATGTTTCTACAGTAGCCCAGAAAGAACAAAGCAAACACTGGCTCTAGATAGGGCCGTTCATGTTTTCATGTTTGGCCACTGTAGTTCTCCTACACGCTCGGCACATGCTTGATGAAGTTTTATTTGGTTAAAATCTGCAACCTCATTGCTAGATGCCACCAAATCCTGCATACATCCATAGTCACTAGACTTTTAATCTGTTTGTATTTACCTTGACCATTTGGTTACTAGGGCACACAGTTAAGGTTAAATTGAGGACTTTTGTTTGTACCCTTTTCTCTCACTCTCTTCACATGTTTCCTGTGTATCTCTACACCCGTGTTAATTTTGTTGACGAAAACCATGACGAAAATTATCTATCAACAAACTTTTTCCATGACAAAAAGCGACAGTGACGAACTAAAAATAGATTTTGACAATAAAAACAAAGACGAACACCATACCTCATTTTCACTGATAAGATGAGACATGACGAAAATGCTAGTGGTGGACTATCAGACATTGAAAGCTGAGAACAGCCGTGTTTGCAATTATCTTCAAATGCTGCATTAGCGACAGGCTGGCAAACTCCAGTAAATATGTAGTCTGCACCAGGATGTTTCACAAGCCAGCAAAAACAAACACATTGGAGCAGTGTCAGCCAGTGATGTGAGTTGTGAGCTGTAATTCATCAGTAAATAATCAGCTGTGTTTGTCCGACTGTGGATGGTGGAGCTGTTGAATGGAGTTGTGGAGCTTGTTGGTTACAGCGGTGGCTGTTTGCAGTTAGCTCTGCTTATTAACTGCTGAATGGCAGCGGAGCAAGCAGCCATCGGCCACCAGATGTCACAGCTGATCTCTGCAGGACTGCACTCAGATCACGATTGTCTATAGAAGGTTTATGGGTTGATGCTGTTTGACAGGCATGAGGCTCAGTTATCTGTGAGTGTAGCTGTGCTGTAAGTGAACAGTCAAATCTCAGATCAGTTTTCTGAATGAAAGTTGTTTTCTGAATGAAAGTTTAGTTTAAATCACAACTCTGTGAAGGATGCAAGTTCAGACCTCCAGACTAACATGCTGCAGGTAAGGAAAGAATTCAGGCTTTAATTAAATTATTTTGCTTCTTAACAGTGAGGTGGATAAGTCAGAGTTTACAATTAACCTGGGAACAAATCCTAGATGTCTCAGATTAGTCATTTGTTGTGTCAAGTGAAATCAAGTTTTTGAGAACATAAACAGAGAGATGTTGAGCTTTTCAAATGATGATCAGTAAGTGTGTGCTCGTAAGTCTTCCTTTAAACCTGTCAAGAACTGCTGGAAAAATGACAGTCTGTAAATGTGTAGAAATTATAAGAAGTTTCAGAAAAAAGAAATGTCTAAATGAAATGTTTATACAAACTGCCACCTTGATTCTGATTTCTGATACATGAATTAGTCTCACTGGATTAGTTTAAAGATAAAAAACATAGTGAAGAAGTTTCATTGACAAATCAATCTCAAGACTTATACTAAATCTATAATAGCTGTCAAAATGAACAGTGCTTCACACAAACAAAGGCAAAAACAGGTCTGGAAACAAAATACCATACCTTAAAATACATTTAAAAAAAGAAACCAAAAATAGAGACAACACCTTGTGGGGACCTGATTTTGTCACCAGAAGGGGGACGAGTCCCCACAATGACACCAAGGATACACACATCTACACACAGTCATACATTTTGACACAGACATACTGTTAAATACAGACACCTGCACCTGAACAGTCAGTTTGGCCTGTCAGCTCTGATCTAATCAGGCCTGAAAAGGCTGCTTTGACATTTACACCCCATCTGACCACATTGTTACCAACTGTCAGTCTCTGTGTGTGTCAGAGAAAATACGAGTGGACCATTTCTGTGCATTTATATCCTCATATGGAAGCTTTTATCCAAAAATTCTTCCTGTCACATGTGCTTATATTTTTTTTTATCATGAGCGGGTCCCAACACGATCAACCCGATGATCATGTTCAAACCACAGTCTGGAAATAACTTCCTGACCCACCTGAATCAAAATATCAAAACATGATACAAGACACAGACAGAATAAATTTTAGACTCCATGTGTGCTTTTGAGCTTCATAACCCCCAGGATAAAATGTGATGTGGTATTTGTGTGTATGCCTGTATTCATGTGGACATTGTTAATGGAAGATGTACAATATTCTGTCAAGATGTCCAGTTTATATATGTATAAAATACATTTAAAAAGCTCTGCACAGTTAAGGTCACTGTAAATTATCATAAGGTAAAAGTGAGGTGTCTCTGATTTGGTTCTCTCCATTCTAACAGGACGAACGTTCGTATGAGCAGTTCTTTCCACTGGAATGCAGGAAATGTGCATTTATGAGCTTCCTCCCTTAAAAGACACATCAGAACACAAATACTATTTGGAGACTGCCAGACAAGGCTGTAATTATCCTTTGATCTGATGGCACAGCAGGAGAGAACACAGATACAGCTAATAGCCTGCATGCATGCTTTGAAAGATAAGAAGAAAGAGAGAAAATCACCTTAAAAAGGTTAAAAAATATGACCTAAAGTTTGTGTCGGCCTCTGTGCTTGGTGGGTTTTGGTGTTGCTTTGATTTCTGTCTGTGGGCCTGATGACCTGTTATCTGTGACATGGGTCATACCTGAGCCTACAAGTGGACAGTGCTAAATAAAGTTGGGGTTCATACACATTTTTACCCATACATTTCCATAACTTTCTCATCATTTTCAGTGCATTTGAGGCAAGTTTTCATCACCACACATCTGTGTATAGCACAGTCAGTTTAAAATAAGGAGGCAGCCCATACTGTATGAGCGCTAGCGTTTACTGCACACGAATCTGAGAGCTATCTGGCTGTTGAGGAAACCATGACCTGAAAAAGCTGGCTTGTGTCTATAACTAGTGGGAATAACATGAGTGAGAATTAGCTACCTTTAGTGCCCACAGTGCCTCTGCAGTTAGGGCTGTGTTTGCGGACACAGTACATGAAATGGTCCCTTGTTTGATGTTGGATGAGAGAGAAGCACTGCAGCTGGCAGCAGGTGTCAGGTTGGTCACTGGGGTAAAAAATGCTGGTAATATGAATACAAAAGCTTTATTGTCCATAATATGGAAATTTCTTTTGGTTTCACCATAACACATGCCATAAGACATACATAAAAAATGTGCAATCACCATAGCAAGTCCCATAAAAAACATAAACTGCTCAAAAAATCTGTCCATTTAGGAAGCACAAGTGATTGTGAATCAGTTTCACCTGCTTTGGTGCAAATAAAAGTGACAACAGGTGCAATGGAGAGGCAAAAGCAAGACAACGCCCAAGAAGGAATTGGTTTTGCATGTGGAGGCCACAGACAGTTGCTCTCTCCTTATCCTTCCTGACTGATTCTTCTCTAGTTTTGCGTTCTGCTAGTGTCCTTGTCACTACTGCTAGCATGAGGCAGCACCGTGCAGCTTGATTTACATTCAGCAGAGAACACCAGAATTAGCAGGTCCGTCAGTGGCACCTCATTCTCTTCACAGACGAAAGCAGGTTCTCACTGAGACAGGCATGAAAGAGTCTGGAGACGCTGTGGTGAACATTATGCAGCCTGTAACATCATCCAGCATGACTGGTTTGGAGATAGGTCAGTGATGGTCTGGGGAGGCATATCCTTGGAGGGTCACACAGACCTCCATGCCATAGCCAGCAGTACCCTGTGTGTTGTTAGGTACTGGGATGAAATCCTCAGAGCAACTGTCAGATGTTACGCTGGTGCAGTGGGCCCTGGGTTCCTCCTGGTGCAGGACAATCCTCAGCCTCATGTGGCCAGGTAGTTCCTGAATGACGAAGGCACTGATGCCATTGGCTGGCCCTCTTGTTCTCCTGACCGGAATCCAATTGAGCATCTATGGGATGTTATGTATTGTGTGCATCCAACGCCACCAAATACCACCACAGACTGTCCAGGAGCTCACTGATGCCCAATTTTTTTACTTGGATTTTCAGTGTGATTTTGAATCCAGCCCTCAGTGAGTTGATGATTTTGGTTTCCACTGACTGTTGGTACATCATTTTGTTGTCAACAAATTATACAATATACGTCAGTAAAGATTTTCAACTTGCATAATTCGTTTATCAAAATCTGATGTGTGATTTAAGTGTTCCATTAATATTTCTGAGTAGTATACATACAACAACATATAGGCTACATAAAAGCAGAAATACAAAATGCTTTAAGATGTCACAATACACAATTCTTAATAAACACAAGTCATCATACAAGTCAGTAATATACACAATACACAAGCATCCATGAAATTAATGAATTTACTGTGCAAAAAGCTGCAGCAAAGAATCAGGAGCATCACCCTGTATTACAGTCCTACGTGAGGATCCTAGTTTCATTTATTATCTTAACAGCTCGTGGGACAAAGGATTTCTTGTAGATATTTCTATGAGCCATTGGTTGTCTATAAGGCCTCCCTGAGGGTAAAAGTTCAAAGTCACTGTGCAGTTGGTGAGAAGGGTCATTAATAATTCTGTAAGCTTTACTCCGTAAGAGTTCTTCATACATGCCACTGAGCTGCCTTTGTTGCTTCCCTGTGATTTTGGAGGCCATGTTCTGGACTCTCTGCAGCTCGTTTCCCCTCTTTATGTTCAGATTAAGAAATTGATTTGCACAGCACCAGCAGCCTGGTGCTTAATATCAGCTCCTTTAACATGGCCAACTAGCACTGCCTCTCCCATGCTTGAAATCTCAAACCTTTTATAACACAGTCCATATTTTGCACGTACTCCATCCTGGTCTTTGTTGAACCATGCTTTATACTTGTCCAAGTGAAGCCACACATTGATAAATCTGCATTCTTATGCCTCACCCTTGGGCGAACCTAGCCTATGGGTTGAACAAAACTCCACCACTGACCCAAAATAACCACATAAGACACCTTAAAACAGGGGTCGCGTTAACCGGATATTCTCGGTCATTGACCGGTTTTTTACAACAATGACCGGAAAATCTGAAGGCCGTCGGTCATTTGACCGGATGCAATTACCACCCCTGCCCACTTGGCGGCGGAGTGCACAGTCAGTGGTTTAAGTGGCTGCCGTTTTCACACTGCAGAGAAAAAGTCATTCATCTGCTTCATGTAGCGTTGTTGATAGCAACGCTACATGTTGTTAGCGTATACTCGCAGGCGCTTGACTGTCCACACAGGTAGCGCATTTCTCCTGCGCTCTTCGCGCCGGTTAAACATCTACTCCACTCGTCTGTTCCCGTCAGTACTCAGTTTTTTCACTTCAACAGGTCATTTTAAACATGGGTAAGTCCATATTTTACGACTTTTCTACATTTTTCTTGACCGTACGAACCCTGCAAGTGTAAACAAGCTGCAGGACACCTTATGAATCAGTCACTTAAACCACTTGCCAAGGTGGTCTGGGATGCATTTGAGTACATGCCACATTTGACCAAATGCAAATGCGTCCTGACAAGCACGTTACAAGAAACTACGTTATGACTGCAGGGCATGGTGGTTATTTTTCGGAGACAGCATGCTGATGCTCTGTAACTTGTCCATTTTAAGAGGAGCAGGATGAAGTGTTGTCCATCATTTTGCCTTATGGAATGAGTTTAATTTTGCCTTTAAGTAGTGACGTAGGCAGTAACGAAATCTGAATGTATGCGATCAGCTGGACACCTTGGAGATGCATGATAGACACAAGCGTCAACGGCGATGTGTCCTGGCTATCCTCACTTACATAATATTACGAAACATTACATCAGTTAACTTAACTTAAAATAACTCAGTGCTAACTTTTTGTTTCATGTGGGACATGAACAGCAGTCTCTGTCTTTGTTACCCGACCATCCCCTCCTAAGTGGACTTTGTCGCTCTTTATACGACATCACCTGACTTTCTCCTTTGTCCCAGTCATAATTACACAGTGACTATAGATTGTTGCCTAACAATAACATTTAAATTTGGGTCATAATAACCTGCTTGTACAACCCACCTATGCTGTCATTTTTCGGGAAGGACAGTTTCCCTTAAAAGGATATGTACCATTCATAGTCTTAAGGTGTGTCTCTGTTGCCTTGGGGAGTACAGCTAAAGATAAACAGATTGTAAGTGTTTCATTTAATGTGGCTGATTTAGTCAGAATGATATTGGTGATTATTTCTCGTGTTTCTACATATAAGCAGCGACTGCATTTGACCCTGTTTGAGGCTCCATTTCTACCTGTTCTGATGCCATCGATCTGTTTACGCCTCTCGGCCTTAATGAATGCACCGGGGAGGCTGGAGAGGCGGCATGACGGATTAAAGGAGGTCATACTCAACTCAAAACAAATGTGTCTAATCCTGGAAATATGCATCATGCTGCTTTCTGTGGACGCTGTGGCCTGACGAGATGCTTTCTCACAATGCACCACTTTCTGCCTGCCCAAATCCACCTTCATCCTGACACATACCGGATAGAGACATGCTTCGGACAGGACTTTCAAGGTTATTCAACCATACATACTGCCACGGTGCCCTTGAGAAAGATCCTTAATCGTTGGAGAAGGAAATAAGTTCAGTCTGTGTTCCCGTAACTCCTCCTGAGTCCGAAAACAGTGCTTGATTCCCCTTGAAAATGGATATATAATGACAAAACTACATCCTGTACTTGCAGAGGAATGTGCACCAGCTCTTTCGTCCTCCAATTTGTCACTGGAGTTTGGTCAGGGAGGCCATGACACAACACAGCCACTCTGTTCTTGCTGCTTTTGGTTGGAGGGGTATGGAGTTAGAGGTGAAGACAAATGCTTCACTTCACTTTCTCAGCAGGAGAAAGTCAGACTCAGTCAACTTGAGAGTTTGCCTGTAGGACTGTACTTACAGTGTGAGAGAGATACTGTAGAAGACATACTGCACAGTCAGTGTTTGGGCAAACTCTGCAGAGAAGGTTAAATATGTAAGTTAAATATGTAACCACTTGGGCTGGATTTATTGTTCTAATAAGATATAAAATGACTCCAGGCAGAAAACAGTGTGTTTAGCTCACAGATGCTTGTAAGGGAGCAAATACTTTTTGTGCCATTTGTATGTTTTTTTACTCTTCCACAAAAAAACAAAACACACAAATCAATATCATTTTATATATAGGCAGAAAACTTGTCTCTAGATTGAGAGAATAATTTGGGCTACTTTTAGTAAGACTGAGCAGGTTCAAGGCTCTGATTGTTCTGTGGTGTACAGCATGCATAAAGGTATATATAAGAATCAGTCACACAAATTCACACCTGGGGCTTCATTTATAAAACTGCAGAGAATCCACACTAAATGTTTGCATACGTACAAATGAGGAAATGTGCGTATGCCTGCTAGTACGCTATTTCCTTTTATAAATTCAAAATCAACTTGGAATTGACTGCATGTGGACCAGCCTCACATCCCGCCCTCTACACGCCCACATTCAATGCAGAGAATTGCAACCTGACATCTTTGGTAATTTACACAATCCATATGTGCAGGTGGTGAAGATGTGTCGGGTGACTGGGGAAGCGGAGTGTATGTGGCAGCTCTTGCGGTGTCTCCAGTGCGCTCTGTGCACCTGACAACACACTCGTGTTCCCTGCAGCTATTATACACACAAAAACTATCTGAAAACTAAAATGGTACTTGGTGATATTTGCACAGTATTAGAAGAGATCATTGAAAACTGTGGATACAGTATACTTTAATTATTTAATGCTGTTTGATGTTATCTTGGATTTCTGCAACCAGCAACGTTCATTTCATCACTTAGCTGCTTAACATGATTGAGGTGAAAATGACTCAGTATGATCAAGTCAAACTTTCATGAGTGTCAGCAGCATACAGTCCGGCCCCGACCCTTTCCTCTGCGCTCCGGTAGTGAGTAATGTGATGGTGGTGAGATAGCACTAATGAAATATTGAGCGGGATATGATTTGAGATTTGAGTTGACTTCTATCTTTCGGGTGCTTTCGTAAAAGATATGGCTTACTGGCACAAACACAAATAACACTGTTGTATTTGAATGTTTATGTAGTGGATCTTTAAGAAACATGTAATACATTTGAATGTGTGAGAGATCATTTTACATGTAATGATTCCTCTCACATCTAATTTCCACAATCTGGCTTCAGTTCACCACCTCACCATCTGTGTCGCCAACTTACCCTATCTCCAAAACGTGCATAGGCACGGGTCAGAGTTTCCCTAAATTTACGCACATTTTTTCTTTATTTTCTCATTACAAATCCCAATGTGACATATGCACATTTCAGTGGTTATAAATGAGGCCCCAGGCCCTGAAAAAGTGTGCCAGTTTTGAAGCCAATTCTTGCAGTGGCCAAACAGTGGAATTACAACTACACAAGCCCATCATGTGATGCCATTGGGCCCAAACAGAGTTTTCCCCATAGACTTACATTGTGACAGAGATATCTGTAAATCAGTGGATACATTTGTTTTGGGCATCACATCCTCTTGAAATGACTTGTTCCACTATCAGGATTTGATTCATGTGGTCTGATAATATTTGGAAAGTCGAGAAGAGCTGCAAAATAAAATGATTTTATTCCCATTTAAGTTAGCTGAGCGCTAAACAGAAGCCTTTACTGTACTTGCTCTATGGGCGAAATGGTGCGGAGGCAGCTCCCATCATTGGGTACATTTTCCCTTAACAGAACAGTGTCTTTTTTTCTATTTCTACATACATTAAATAGCCCACACAACACAAGAGATGTAGATAAATATGACAGGCCGTCTACATTGATTGTAATTGCTGGTTTGCCTGTTTTCTAAAGTTGCAAAAAATAGCAAACGCAACAACCCTGTCTGAATGTTGATGGAACTTTTCACCACGTTAAACATGTCTGAACAGCTTTTCTCTCTCAAAACATCAAACTTAGAAAAACAAGATAATTTCTGAGGCAATATTGTCTTGTGCTTTTCACATGTGCTTTAAATTTATATGTACATAAAACACATTAAGAACTACAGCTAGTTAAGATATTAGGAGCATAAATTAAAGGTATAGATATTTTTTACAAGATATTAAAAAGATAAACTGGAGGCAGTAAAGTGTATAAGATTTAGTGACAATCAATGGAAACTACAGACTAGTTTTAAAGATAGTTTTACAAAAGATCAGATCTTTTAAGGTATATTGTCACATTGTTACATATGAAGATTTACAGCCTATCAGACAGTGTTCAGCAGATTAAGTAGCCCGCAGGTAAAACCAGACAAAGGCAGCTGCTCTTCACTCACATGGCTGGATCTCCATGAAGTGTGTCCGTGAGTGATGTATGCTGGCAGCTCCCGTGATGCATCGACCACAGGCCAAGCTTTCTCACAAGTTATCCTGGACTGATTATGACAGCCCCTCGCTTTCCATCCATCCCTCGCTCTCCGGCGATGTAGCCCGAGGCGTGCCCTGCCTCGCTGCTCGCCCTTCAAAGCCCCACCTGAGGACGTGGATGTCGGCGGTTGTCACGACTGACCTCTGATGCTCTGTGCCAAGGGGAAATGGCCTCCAAACTTCTTGCCCTCAAGGCCTCTTTGAAATCTCCTCCGGTTGTCTGCAAAATCTTTGCTTTCCAGCATTCAGATCTGCAGTCACAACTCTGTTAATAATGTAATTAAGTGTCTACCTAATTAAACAAGATGAGATGCATTAACATATAAAGTAAAATGAGCCTTCAGTTATGCTGCAGATGTGTGAAACAGATGCTCCCCGACGAGACTCAAATATTGATTTTTCAAAATGCCAAACACATGACTCGTGTGCACATTGCCACAGAGCTGTTTTCTAAACACTAATTGGACAGACAACAGTAGAGAAATGTCAACCGTATGAACTGATTATTATGTGCATGTTGAATATGTACAGCTTTACGAGACTGTCACTTCCCACTCGGACGCAGGGGGAGTGGGGAGTGGCAATAACAACTAAACTGTCAAAACTGACTCAAGGACTTTCTGGCATTTGCCTCCAGTAGAGAAGTAGAGAAAAGCACTTTTTTTTTTGCCAAAATTTAACCCTTTGAAAACGGACTTCCCTTGGATAGCCGTGGGAGATCATTGTTGCATGATCCTGTTTAAAGGGCCAGTGTGTAATATTTGGCATGGTTTATTGTCAATCTGAATCTGAATCTGAATATTCTACCCATTAATATGTTTATACAAGTGTATAATCGCTATAAAATAAAATTCGTTTGGTTTTCGTAGCCTTATAATTATGCTTTTATATATATATATATATAGCAAGGGCCTTGCTTTAGAGAGG
>NC_065516.1:7884317-7909293 GCF_006386435.1 Epinephelus moara
AGTGTGTGTGTTACGCTAGAAGAGTCAGAGTTTGGGACGGAGTCTTTTACCCCCTGGAGTGCTCAAATAAACGGGCCTTTTTCCCGAATGCTACTCTGGTCTCCTGCTCGAGAGGGATTCATTACAATATCGTAACATGGTTTAGATTTCTAAATAAACATTCACCTCATCGCTAGATAGACCTACTCCTGAAAAACTTGACCACTGATGTCACTGTTTTCAACCCATTTTACACACTGGCCCTTTAAATCAGTACAAAATAAGAACCATAATAGCCACAACATTCAGTCTTTTTGCAGCAGAAAACTAAGACCTCTGTCTTCCTCATCATGTCATTACCTCATGTACCTAATGTGCAGTGCTAACGTAGTATTTCTCTGTGATTACACTGGTATTTCCCTCTAATGGACGTGGGAGATTTTTCTTTTTCTTTTCTTCTTCTTTTCTCTCTGTTAAATGATTTTAAAATTTTGTACAAAGTGAATACCAATCAGTTAAAAGTTACAGTCATTTTAATTTATGACAACTAAAATGTGAGAAGACAGGCAGTTGAAAAACCTGAAAAAATTGGCTGAAAAAGAAATTCTGGTTTACCGGTTTAAAAAAATCAAAGGTACAAGACTCTGTTCATTGACAGCTTAAAAGTCAATTAACTCCTGACCAATGCAACACTGCAGTAACCAAACTTCACTTTGTGTTTGAATGTCCATGCTGCTAATGGTGAGCTGAAGCTTTAGAAATTACTCTTTGTTGAACTCTGTTGAAACATTTAGCGGTTTAAATCAGTTCAGTGTACTGAGAAATATATGAGGAATTCTGATTTTCAACACCAAAGGCAACTGAAGGTCATCAGTACTACAGTATTAAAGACGTTAGAAAAACCAAACTGAGAGAAAGAAATATTTTTCAGATGGCAAATTGAATATTTCCTGTGTTTTGATGAACACTGAGCTTAAAATTTAAAACAAATTCATTTTATCATCCATTTAAGAAACCGGCTGCTTGATCCTCTTTGCTTTGTCGTGACATAGTGGACAAACTCAAAGTGCATTACACGTGTGTGCGTGCAATCCCGCTCCCTCCACAAAATGTGCTTTTAATGCAGCCTGTGTCTGCACAGCTGGGCTTACATGTGTGCGTGACTGGATGCACACAAGCTGCATGTCTTCTTGTCTATCTTCAGCCATGTTATGTGGCTTTAGCCTCCAGGGACGGACAATCATGTGCCATGTAAGGCTGAGAGTCTGCAGGCTTTAATTTAAGCCAAACAGTCCACCTGCTGATTTTACCGATTAGCACACCTTCAAGTAGAAATCACCTTCAGTGAAGTCACCTGCTGAGGTGAAAACCTGCAGACTGGTGGCTCAGCGCCTACAGGGGACATGATTGCCCTTCCCAGGTGGTTTAATTGGTCCAAAGCAGATTATTATGATAATGCATGGACTTACATATGGGGCAGGGTCTTTATAGGAGTAGGAAGCAGCCTGGTCTCACAGAAATACATGAGATGACCATGATCTCTGAGTAATCAAAAGATGATTAATAAATTAGAAAGGACAAAAACATACAACCCTGATTCTGAAAAAAAGTTCTGACACTGTAAAATGTAAATATAAACAGAATGCAATGATGTGCAAATCCTTCTCAACCTTTATTACACTGAATACGGCACAAAGACAAGATATTTTTGTGAATATCGAAATTTAAATATTGTAAATATTGAATTTAATGCGAAGATGAGGGGCCTGCAAAGGTGCAGACCACTCTTCAAGACCAGCATACAACAAAAACAATTGTTTTTTTGGGAGTCATCACTGCGCTTTTAGCAGCTTTTTAGCAGACCCGTTGCTGCATTTCCACTTGGGATAGTGCAACAAAGTCTTTCAGCCATGAAAGTGCCACAAAAAGTGGTTGTTTTGTTTTACAGAGACATTGCTTTATTTCCAGCTGGGATATTGCCATGAAAAGCAGTTGCTTTTACCAAGACATTGCTGCTTCCAGCCACGAAAGTGCCACAAAATGCAGTTGTTTTTTACTGAGACAACACTGCTTTTCGAACACGGATAGTGCCAAGAAAAAGTGTCGATTTTTACCGAGACATTGCTGCATTTCTGATGGGATTGTACGACCAAGACAGGGTATTGTAACCATTACAATTGCTGAAGATGGTTGTTCTTTATTAAGACATTGCTGTGTTTCCAGCCAGAATAGTGCCATGAAAGGCACTTGTTTTTACAGAGACATTGCTGCCTCCAGTTGGGAAAGTGCTTTGAAAAGTGACTGGTCTTTGCCAAGACATTATTACATTTCCTGTGGGATTATACCATCAGAACAGGGTACTTTAGGCCATGATTGTTTCCTAACCATTACCACTGTTGAAACGTTAAGAAATGTAGAGAAAAGTTTATCCGCTACATTATAACGCTGAAATGTAACGGATCCCTGGTTTGTAGAAATGTATAATCTGGTCAAAAGAACAAATTAATGGACTACAATGTTATTCATGTCATATTTGGTGTTCTAAGATATGATCATTAAATGAACTGTGACACGTGTCATATGCAAGCAAAACCATAGAATTAATGCCAGTGTACATACATGCTTTGTTGACTTTCTGTTCACAAAAAAGCCATTTACAGTGTTTTATTCAGGCCCTAAGGATTACCTTTATTTAATGAGGTCTTGGTTGAAAAATTCCAAATGGTTTAAGGATGAAAAGTAGTTGAGACAGTAACATATGGAGCTGAGTCACAAAATACACACTTTGTTATTTAATTCAGCAACAGAAACTGCAGAGAACATCTTTTAAAGAAAACAAGCAATTTTTCTAATAAAAAAACTCAATAAAGACTCTGATACAGACAGGCTTATTTAACCCCCACAGATGTAGTCTATCTATCTGAAAGAAGTCACATCCACATACACTCAATCTCTTGTGCTCTGACAACATAAAGAAGGCTTGTAAACAAACAGGCCTGCTGGGATTCACCGGATTGGCAGCTCAATAAGAACACTATCACAGGGACAACAACCAGTGCTGTAGCCATATCCCACCCCAGCTCTGATATGACAAACACTTCACATCTACCTGCTCTCGACTCCTCCATCACATTCCCTTCCAGTCCCCTCGCTGTTTTTCTATTTGTAGAGAGTGGCATTCATCGTAAGGGTCTCGGATACCTAATACGCTGTGTGCCAAGTGCAATTTGTCAGATCCAGTTTGTGTTATCATGCTTCACTTTTCTTTTTCTTTTTTTTTCTTTTTTTAGTCGAAGCAGAAAGAAGCGCTGGGGGTTTCCTCCCGGGATGAAGGACACAAACAGACAAATTGGTCATTGTGAGGAGGATGAGAGAGGAAGTAGCAAGGATTGGAGGACCAGTGGGGGGAGTTTTAAATTTTAGCCTCCTTGTTATAATCCATTGCCTCTGACAACTGTAGTTAACACCTCCTGGATCACTTCACACCTTCACCACCACTTCATTTCAATTCACATATGTGGGCTCCAAGACGAAGGTGTCTGTCACTGCCATTAATAATAAAATGTGCAAAGCAGGCGGAACTAAGACAGATCTCACAGGATCAAAAAACAGACTTGGTATCAGACAGAAAGCTGAACATGTACCTGTGTTCCTCTGTCATGTTACTGTCATCTTTACCTGCAGTGACTCCTATACATTTCTTGGGTTTCAAGATGCTTCCGCACTCTCTTTCTCTATCAGCATTGTTTTCTGGAGGTGGGAAAGATGTTGGATGCTTTGATGCTGCTTTTTGATTTTTTTTGTGGCTCTTTTGTTTTTATGTGGCTCCAGGAAATAAGATGTTACCAAAATGGCACCAGCTGAAAGGGATCCACAAAAAATACCTCATTAAATTGTCAGATTTGCTTCCCACTTGTTAATATAACAATCTCAAGTATCAAAGTAAGTCTGGCAGGTCTTTTTAGGGAATAATGTGTTTTACTTTTGGAATAAAGAAAAGAAGAACATAATTGTTAGCATTAGCTGTCAGGTGTCAAGAACCAACTAATTATACAGATACTCCAAAATTATCTTTTTCAGTGCAAATGATTGCACTTTAAAATCCAGGCTGCAGTGCAGCCATAAATGAGTTTGAAAGGGGGAGTAAATTTTTGCCAGCAGTTATGAAGTGGGAATATGAAGATAAAAAAGTAGCAATAGAAACGTAAAAAAGTAGCAATGTACATGTAAAAAAAACTGTCAATATAGAGGCGACAGAAGTGGCAACAGAAAGGGAAAAAGTGGGAATACAAAGGTAAAAAAGTGGCAACATAAAGGTAAAAAAAAATGGCAAAGGACAGGTTTAAAAAAAAGGCAATGTAAAGGCGAAAGGTGAAAAAGTGGCAATGAAAAGGTAAAACGTGGCAAGAAGGGTGAAAAAGGGGCCAATGGAAAGATAAAAAGGTTGGCAATAAAAAGGAAAAAGTGGCAGTAGATGGTTAAACAAAGGGGCAAAAAGGAGACAGTGGAAAAGTAAAAAGTGTCAATAAAAAGGTACAAGATGCAATAGAAAGGTAATAAGTGAAAAGGTGAAGGTACAAAAGGGGCAAAAGGGGGCAACAGAGTTTAAAAAAAGTAGCATTTGGAAGGTGAAAAGGGGGCCAAAAAAGAGGCACTGGAAAGGTGAAAAGTGGAAATAAAAAGGCAAAAAATGTGAAAAGGTGGCAATAAAAAGGTAAAAAGTGGCAGTGTAAAGGTGAAAAACAGCAATAGAGAGTTGAAAAAGGAGGCAATAGAAAGGTTAAAAATGGACAGCAATGGACAGGTAAAAAAGAGGGGCAATTGAAAGGTAAAAAAACTGGGGAAAAAGGACAAAAAGTGGCAGTTTAAAACATTAAAAGTGGCAATAGAAAGGTAAAAAGGGGGCCAATGGAAAAATAAAAAGTGGCAGTGTAAGGCTAAGAATTGGCAATAGAAAGGTAAAAAGGGGGCAATAAAAAGGTAAAAAGTGGCAATAACAAAGTTAAAAAGTGGGGGGAGGTAATACAAAGGTAAAAAGTGGAAATAAAAAGGTAAAAAGGGGGCAATGGAAAAATAAAAAGTGGCCATGTAAGGGTAAGAAGTGGCAATAGAAAGGTGAAAAGGGGGCAATGGAAAGCTAAAAAACTGGCAATAAAAAGGCAAAAAGTGGCAGTGTAGAGGTAAAAAGTTGCAATAGAAAAGTAAAAAGGGGGCAAAAGAAAGGTAAAAAGTGGCAGTGTTAAGGTAAAAAGTGGCAATGAAGAGGGAAAAACGTGCAATAAAAAAGCAAAAAGTGGCATTGTGAAGGTAAAATGCGGCAATAGAAAGGGAAAATAGGGGGCAATGGAAAGGTGAAACGTGGCAATATTAAGGTAAAAAGTGGCAATAAAAGAAAATTGTGGCAATGGAAAGGTAAAAAAATGGCAGTGTAAAGGTAAAAAGCGGCAAAAGAAAGGTAAAAGCATTATAACATTGTGGGAGTACAGGTGTATATACTGTGTCTTATTATTATTCTAGTCTCCCTCAGAACTTTGTTTTCAGAGGGCTGTCCAGCTCACACAGGTGTTTGGTGTTTGGCTGATTAGACTTCTAACTAAAGCCAACTTTTCTGTTGCTTGATGAAGCCGCTCCTGCACATCTCACCAGCAGGCTCCCATCCAACTTTCCCACAAGTTTCCAGCCAAATGTAGTACAAAATTTTAACTGGGTTTCCAGAAAACTGACCACAAAAAAGTGTGCATTTTCCATCCATTACTGTTATGCAAATATTAGGAGCTGGTTCCCTGAGATAAGCAGCTGGTGGAAGAAAATTTGATGGTTAGTCTCCTGATCGTGCCACACAGATCTGTTTCAGTGGACACGTCATGATTTATTTACTAAATCCGTTTCTGCTGCACTTTGTTGCCCTTATTAATCAGTTTCTTTACCACCTCAGCCAAGTGGAAAAACATTTGTGATATTAACATTTTTTCAGTCTTTTGTCTTTTAAATTTAAATGTGAAAATCCACAACAAGTTTTTAGAAGAGTATAAACCACTCATGTTCAGACAAAAGGAGTGAAAGTTTTCTTGAAAGGCTTGATTTTTAAGTCTTGTAAATTTCCTAATTTATGGAAAGAAAACCAAGGAGCTCAATTTGGTCTGTATTACACGATTGATACATGAACTTAATTAAAAAACTGGCAATATAAAGACAAAAAAGTGACAATAAAAAGGTGATATCCCACCCAGCAATACAGATTCAAAAAATAGGTAAAAGAAAAGTAAGAATGGTAAAAGAGAGGCAAAAGGGTGGCAAAAGAAAGGTAAAAGTGGCAATGTAAAGATCAACAAAATGGCAATAAAGTGGTAAAAAAGGCAAAAGAAAAAATGGTAACAGGAAGGTAAAAAATTG
Organism: Epinephelus moara; assembly: GCF_006386435.1. NCBI lineage: Eukaryota > Metazoa > Chordata > Actinopteri > Perciformes > Serranidae > Epinephelus > Epinephelus moara. The sequence continues at coordinate 7,890,690 of NC_065516.1, forward strand.
CAATATAAAGTACAAAACTGGCAATATTATACACGATTGATACATGAACTTTATCTAAGACAAACCCTTCAGTAATGGTCACTTAGCACCCAAGATTTAATGGAAAATAATCCAAAAGAAAGAAGAAGACAAAAGAAATGAGCAGATTATTGCTTTAAAATTAATGCTGTTCCCCAGCGTCTGCAGCTGAGTGTGAAGTTACTGTAAACCTCTGTGAGACGCTGATGATGCGACGCTCAGGAGATGCTCTGTTCTCGCAGCAAACACCCTGACGGCAGAGACTCATGTTCTGCTGCAGCTTAAAGAGATAATGCTGAAATAACCCATCGCTGCACTCATGAGCCGGGCTGAGAGGAGGACAAGGAGGGAAAGACAAAGACGGAGGAGGGATGGAAACTGGGGAGGGAAGAAGGGAGGGAAAGACATGATGGAGGGCTTGAAGGGCTGAAGGAGACAGACAGAATAAGAGTTGAACTGCAGGGAGAATGAAAGAGGTAGAGAGACAGACAGAGACAGATAAGAAGAGGATCAGGGAGAGAAAGCCCGGCAGCGATTTGGGTCTGTATATATGTTTCGCTCTCTAACTCCACATGTCAAATGGGTTGGACCTGCTTTTCCCTCCCAGGGCCTCGAGTTTGCCTTTCTTTCCGCCCCTCAATTTCCAGCAGAGCGAAGTGTGTTTTTCCACTTCGCATTAGGGGATGATTCACTGGGTCTGCTGCGGTTTACCCTCAGCAGGATTAGAGCTGGAAGGCTTCTTATTATCCTCTACCGTTTGAGCTCCTTCGTCTGTTAGAAAGAGCAGTGGAGCCTAAGACAAATTACCCCCTCAGTGCCTTTTCGGATGGCACTGCTCCGGCCTGGAAATGGCCCTGGGAGAGACTGGCAACAGGGCAGGAGGGGAGGTCGCGATGGGGCATCTGTGTGAAGGGTTGTTAGGATGTAATTTATGCAGCCGAATGGGGCAAAGTGTCGGGAAGGGCACTGAGGAGGAAAGAGGACATGAGCTCTAAATGCTCGTGACAAGAGATTTATGGTAAGGAGTGATGGGAATAAGGTCACAGCGAGCACAGATCCTTCTTGTGGAGTCGACTGAAGAGTTTGGTAACTTAGAGAATAACATTCGCAGAATAATAAAACCTTACTGTCTCGCAAAAACAGAAGTTTCTTTCCCCACAGACTCAGGAGCAATATTTTCAACTTTGCCTTTATATTTTCAGCTTTTTCCTTTGTCTTACCTCCATTATTAGGAACCAAAAGCCTTTAAAGTTTTTTGTTTTCCAGAAAAAGAAGACATTTGGTTCTGAATATGAGATTTTCAGGCAGTTTGCACAATCCAGGTCAAGTTTGGACAGAGGAAGAGAGACGATGCAAGAGTCAAACCTTTACTTAAAGAAATTAAACTAAAAATTCACCAAATTTAGCAAAACTAAGCAGGTGGAAGTCAGGGGATAGAGAGGAAAATGAGCCAGCTGAAAATAATCCTGAATTGCAGCCATAGTTATGAGCAGGAAAGGCAGGAAAGTGATGTTTCATTCTTTTATTCACCAGTCAGAGTTTAGAAAACATTTGAATGAAAATTTGATTAAATTTATACCAGCACTGTTGACTGTGCAACATTACCAAAAATACTCTTATTTTGCTGTTTTGCTGAGGAGCGAGCAAGGATGCATTTAGCTTATCTTAGCTTAGCTTAGTTTAGCTTAGCTTAACACAGACTTAAGCCTCTGTCTTCCCTGTCATCCTGTCATGACCTAACGTTACGTTACCTTACATGTTGTGCAAACGTAGTATTTCACAGTAATTATGCCAGTACCAAATAACTTGTGGAGTGTTGAGAAATATTTTCTTTATGTTTCTATATTTAAAAATCTTTTGCATCAATATGTTTTGTGTTTTTATTTTGTATTATTTTACACAGTTCAAATGCATTATCAATAATGATGGTTTATCACATAACCTTTTAGTTTAAGTTGTACAGATTTTAGAGATATCAAACATTTGAAGTTATGACACCACAATAAGCAAAAATACCAATGTAAGGGCCGCCAGACCAATTCTATTGCAGAGTTCAAGCTGCCAGAAGAAAATGCTAGCATTGTATGTTTTGCAAACCACAAATGTTACATATGCACATTTCATACATATGGTTTCTAAAGTGACATAGCATATAAGCTGACCTTGTCATCAGGAGGTGGAGGGGGTGGTGGATGATGTGACACCGATGCGAGATGCCTGTGAAGCTGCAGAACACTGTTCGAGACCAATCAACAAGAAAGAAGCTGTTGTTTTTTAATGAATCACTGCTGTGTTTCCAGCAGCTTTTTAGCCACCAAACATGGGTGTTTGTTACAGTAGCAATCCGTCACTGTTTTTTCAGCGGGGACAGTGACAAGAAAAGCTGCGTTTCCAGGCAAGAGAGTCCTCTCAAAACTGGGTAGGCAAAACATGATCTTGTCCTCACCATAAATAACCAAGTGGTTATTTGTGCCTACACAATGTTTCATCATATCAGCTACGAATGAATCTGTGATTTGCAGAAATGTACAATGCCAACATTTTTTTCTGCTAGTTGGCTTGGTTTAACACATTTATGCTCTTAAATTCTTCCTTCAGCTTGCAAATATTTCAAAGAGTAAAATTTAAAGCTGTATAAATCCATATTTGACCACTAGAGGGCAAAAGACAACACAAACTTGCTAACAAAGTCGCTCCTCACACTTCAGGAAATGGAACCATCCAACACTAGCATTGCCTGGTGAGGTCGGGGTTAGAAACTATTTCTGATGAGAAAACTTTGATCTGATGCACGTTAGAGAAACATAAATATTTGTGGAGACTTTACGGACCTTTGAATGTTAAAATAAAGGAAGACAAATTAGAGAAAAATCCCCAGTGTGTAATTGAAGTGTTCTGCTCAGCACGCAGAGGATATGAAAGTGAAAATGTAAATCCTGGGAATATTATAGCCTCATCTTCTGTGCAATTTCACTGTTGAATGCCACCCAGCAGGTAAGCCAGAGCCACCGATTTCAGACTTATTTCTTTGTTTTGACAATTGAAATGGAAATTCACAGCAGTGGAAAATATTGTATGGGGTAGATTATCACTTTGATTCTCTAATCTTTTCTTTCCTTTTACCTTTCTTGTCCTTCATTGGTATCACCTTGATTGACGTGAGCAATTAAGTAGAGACTCCTGTTTGTAATTGATTGATTCCCATTGGCAAATCTTGCGTTCCCTCAAATGAAAGTTGCAGTGAGAGCAATCACATGGAACAATTTTTGCGAGGTGCTACTGAGACTCAAGGCTCAGGTATGGCAGTCAGTGTTTGTGTGTGTGTTAATCTATGCTTAGTATTATCGCTGCAAAACAAAATAAGTCAAGCAAATTAAGCACTTTGAGGAGAAACTGTAATGAAAAGTGATTCAGCTGCAATAACACTTTGGAGGACAATTCAGCATATGATTGCAAATTTAAATAGCTGCTTTATCTTTTAAAGGACTTACATTTCTGTCATGCTTTGGGGGATTGCATAATGCTCCTCGCCACCAAAAGAAGCAGTTTATTATTACTAAGTGCTCTGAAAGTGCTGCCACCCAGATGTTCAGAAGGCATAATTTCTTTCCTTGCATCAGTGTTTTGATGATTGTCTCATCTCCAAGTGGTTTAATGAGAAGAGAAACAACATTGTTTTTACCTTTTTATTATACCAAGAATACAAAAAATATCTACATTCACACACCACTTACTGCAGCATGACTGACCACATAGATTTCAAGTAAACTTTACCCAATCAAATTATCAAAATGTACCTTCAATTCCTTCCAGTTTGTAAAATCCTTTTTTAAAATCTTTTGGTGTTTCTGTTTTGCTGATTTCTTCTATTTTTTTCATCCAAAACGTCTTTTTTGTCCTTTATTTTACATTTGGCACTTGATGCAGATTATCAATGTCTCTGAAGTCCACAGGAATGGAGGATTCAGCCACGCTTGTGTGGTGACAGAAGCAACACATCATCTCAAACAGGACAAATCATCCGACTCTGGTTGGGCACGGTGGTGTATCTTATTTAACATTTGACCGCCTGCTGGGATAAATCCAAACATTGGCTTCCCTCATATCCTCATGAATGAACTGCTTTATGTTTTTTGGAAAAAAATAGTTACAATACAAAGCTTAAAAATTATACAAAAACAAGAATACAATAAACATATCAACCTGGAAAACCCACATGGGATTACAGCTTCGCCATCTCCTGTGCATGTCATGTGACATTTGGAGAGAACTTGTCATCACACAGACTGAAAACAAGAGCTTTTACATCATGTATGTTACAACATATACGTGATCTTTTAAAGACGTCCTCATATAGCGGCAGTTTAAGTACAGTGTTGGTTTGAAGTACCCAAATAAGTTAGCAAAAAATATAAATACAGCACATGAAACGAAGAAATAAATTAAGACCTGCCCACAGATGAAACAAAAGAAGAACACATCTCTGAATACAGGAATGACTTTTCTCTTTCATTTCCCCCCTCTGTTGTGGCTCGGGTCGTCTTTAAAAGCACAGAACAGTAGATCAGCATTTCAGAGTTTGTCTCCTGTGCTGCTGTGAGTCTCGTTTTCATCTCTGGCATAAATCGCGCAACACTTTGAACCAAAGGGGCTCTGGCTGGGTCAGGCAGGGGAGTTAACATGTGCTTTGAAGCCGTTCCTTTGCGTGCCTCGCATGGCTGCCAATCCAGCCTCAGTCTCTGGGGGCAGATTTAAAACCAGCTCACACTGCTGCTGCTGCTGCTGCGGGCATCTCAGGCCTTCAAGGCTGTGGAGAATCGAGGCTTCGGCAGGAATTCAAGTGCTAACAGTCATGGATGCAGACGTGAGCACATCCTGGCTTTATTGTGCACACGATTTGTCTGTTTGTGTCACTTCTCTGATATTTTGGTCTCTTTTTGTTGGTGTAATTTTTGTCAGATTAAAAAGGCAAAGGTTCTCCTGTTCTACCACATTGGAGGAGTGTTTGTCTCCAGCACACCGTACATCTCCGCCAGTTTTTTAAAGCGAGGCCCCCAGTCGTTGAGATAGTCGTACTCGTGGTCTGTATTGGACGTCCCCGACTGGAGCGAGCTGAGCGACTCGGCAACCGAGCCTTCTCCCTCGTAAGCGTAGGTCTGCAGGGAGTCGTATGGTGGGGCGCACGGGTCCATGTCAGCCTCCAGGAGCTTTGCCAGCACATATCCGTGAACGTTACTGTCCCCGCCGCCACCCATGACGCACGCCTGAGGGACGTAACGCGACAGGCTCTCGATCTCAGGCAGCATGTCCTGTCTCGTCTTGCCTAGGTGGTGGTGTGCTTCTCGAGGGTTCCACATGGCAGCGATGTCAAAAGCCTCGGTGTCCTCTTCACCGCCGCCTTCGTCATCATAGCGCACGATGTTCTCGTGGACATTCTCCTCCTCGTCGCACAGGTAGGGTTTCTTACGATGGGTGCGCAGGGAGAGCATGAACAGAATCATCACTGGGAAGAGAAAGGAAACAGTCAGCCAGACCAATTTAATGGATGTTAATTAATTGAGAAATGATACAGGCTTTTTGCAAAGTAGCACAAAATCTATACTTCTACAAATCAGAGACTTGATGGTTGCATGGGTGAATTATGAGACAATGGGCCCCAGGGCACAGATATGCAAAAGGCCCCACCACCTCTCCTACAAGACACAGACTTTGTGATGGTTTTGCCTCTTTGTTGTTTAGTGTCTCTTTGTAGTCCTTTGATGTCTCTTTGTAGTTGTTTTGTATCTCTTTGTAGTCACATTTCGTCTCTTTGTAGTCATGTTATGTCTCTTTGTAGTCATTTTATATATCTTTGTAGTTGTTTTGTATTTCTTTGTAGTCACATTTCGTCTCTTTGTAGTCATTTTGTGTCTCTTTGTAGTCATTTTGTATTTCTTTGTAGTCATTTTATGTCTCTTTGTAGTCATTTTGTGTCTCTTTGTAATTGTTTTGTGTCTCTTTGTAGTAATTTTGTCTCATTGTAGTCATTTTGTGTCTCTTTGTAGTCATTTTGTATTTCTTTGTAGTCATGTTATGTCTCTTTGTAGTCATTTTGTGTCTCTTTGTAATTGTTTTATGTCTCTTTGTAGTCATTTTGTGTTTCTTTGTAGTTGTTTTATGTCTCTTTGTAGTCATTTTGTGTTTCTTTGTAGTTGGTTTATGTCTCTTTGTAGTCATTTTGTGTTTCTTTGTAGTTGTTTTATGTCTCTTTGTAGTCATTTTGTGTTTCTTTGTAGTTGTTTTGTATTTCTTTGTAGTCATTTTGTATTTCTTTGTAGTCATGTTATGTCTCTTTGTAGTCATTTTATATTTCTTTGTAGTTGTTTTGTATCTCTTTATAGTAATTTCTTCTCTTTGTAGTCATTTTGTCTCTTTGTAGTCATTTTGTGTTTCTTTGTAATTATTTTATGTCTCTTTGTAGTCATTTTGTGTCTCTTTGTAGTTGTTTTATGTCTCTTTGTAGTCATTTTGTGTTTCTTTGTAGTTGTTTTATGTCTCTTTGTAGTCATTTTGTGTCTCTTTGTAGTTGTCTTGTATCTCTTTGTAGTCATTTTGGATTTCTTTGTAGTCATGTTATGTCTCTTTGTAGTCATTTTATGTCTCTTTGTAGTTATTTTGTGTCTCTTTGTAGTCATTTTATGTCTCTATATAGTCATTTTGTGTCTCTTTGAAGTCACGTTGTGTTTCTTTGTAGTCTGTTCTATGGTCGTTTTGTGTCTGATGTAAGTTTGTTGCGTTTTTGGTCAATTTAAGCCACTTTGTAGTCATTTTGTGCCCATTTAAGGTAATTTTGTGCTTTTTTTGGTTGTTTTCTGTCTGTTGTTGTTTTGACCCTTTTTCAAGGTATTCTGTGTGTCTCACTTTGGGATCATTCCCTCTTCACTGTTGTGAGTCTCCTCCTGGTACCTGACACTTTGTATCCCTGACGCTATGCCTGGTAGGTCTGTTCAGTAATCTATCCATGGATGGATGACAATTTGATACTATTTTGTTTACTCTGTAATGTGTTAAGTCATTTATCAAGCAAAAATTATGAAACCTTAAATGCCTTCAGCTTCTTTCATGTAATAATTTGCTTTTTCCCCCCCCTCTGTTTTATATAATTTGCAAATTGAATTTCTTTGGTTTTATACTGTTGGTTGGACGCAACTAGCAATAAGAAGATTAGAAAAAGAAGAAGTTAGTTGACAAAAAAATAATCCACTGTTTGATGTTTTTTTTTGTTTGCTGCCCACAAAGACTGCAACTTTTGTTCCAAAGTTTTGTGTCAAATCACATCTATAAGAAGCACAATGAAGGCACATGAATCCAGACGAGATAATTCCAGCTGGAAAACAATTTCCTGGTCAGACTGTTTTTAAAACTTTTCTAGTTTACATGTAATGTGAAAGTACTGACCGAGGGCAAGCCTCGGGGTAGAGGTCGGCCTTGATTAAAATCACCACAGCACTTTGTTTAACACCCTGACCTTTCAGATGGTGAGTGCGCTTCTTCTGCATATTCCTGATAAGCTTCTCTAGAATAAAGGAATCAGCCTTTAAGAAGAATCAGTCACACTTGTTTTAACCACATAAGAACAACTGAAATGGGGGACTGTAGCACACTTTGGTGTGTCTTGAAGCAAAACTCAGTCTAAGACTCAATAAACTCTCGTCTTTAAAGTATTAGAAGCAGTCAGCTAAGCCATCTCCCAGTGTGACATCATCCGTGCAGGATTAAATATGGGTTTCTTTTTGCATCCTGGCGAACGTCTAACGTTCATTAGCACCAGCTGCCCTATAGCATCACACTTTGTTCTCCCCTGGAGGCTGATATGGACCCACTTTATCTCTCCCTGCAGACCTCTAAGTGTGAGCAGGGGGGCTCAGCTGGTTGAGTCACTCGGCTCCACCGAGAGGCAGCAATACATTTAGTTAAAACATCTTTGCTCACTTAAAGTATGAGCTCACTGTTTGAATAGGCATAATAACTCTGATTTTATCCATTTTAGCTGAAGGATTATTAAATGATCTTTGTTAAATATATCAAATATGCAATTAAGGGACAATTATTTCTGCTTTCTAGTGTTAATTGGCTCATAATGTCAATGGTAACAGAGAACTTTAACTGTCGTCCTGATCATTGTTAAATATATGTCACTTTTTTTGTATCAAGATATTATTTAAGACATTTAGATATGGTTATTAATATGGGTTAAATATTGTTAGATTTATGTAATAGGTATGTTAAGTAGGCCTACCTATTGGATTAGCATTTAAGGGGCAAATAAAGTAAAAAAAAAAATCATATGACAGTTTTCTGATCAAATCAAAATGTAATTAAAAACAAAGCTCCTCTGTATTAGAGACTTTGGAGGGAATCTTTTTTATTCTATGTTTCCAAATACCATATGAGCAAAAGTGTAAAGAATGCTATTAAACAGTGTGTTTCTGCTAACCTTGGCTGCAGACGTTAACATTTCTAGCTAGCTAGCTAGCTTACTAGCTGCAGTATTTGCGTTAGTATCATTGTTTTTTTCTTTAAATAAGTAAAAGCTAGAAAAAAGTAAAGCCAACTGAAAACATAAAAAAGTCAGCAGGAGATAGAGTTTGCAAGCAACTCATGAAACTAACATTAGTTTAGTTAGCTAGCTAGCTGTCATTTCAGCTGGCAAAACTGACGGTCAATGGCTAGAAAATGCGAAACCTGCTTTTGTTTGTGAAATCAAGGAACCCCTAAAGTACCAATAGGTGATAATTTTTTATTTTGTGCACACAAGTTGCAAGTAGTATATTGAGGGAACTAGTTAATTAACTTGTGGGAAGACACTATATTGTGGGAACAAGTGAATTATCTTGTGGGAACAAGTTATTATATGGTAGCCTGAGGACAAGATAATTAACTTCTTCCCACAATATAGTGTCTTCCTACATGATAATTCACTTGCTACCACAAGTTAATATATTTGTGCATACAAGATAAAACAATAAAAAAATCACCTTTCAAGACTTTATAGTTTCAGCAAGGATCCATTGTTGCAAAAAGTACTGAGGAAATTTTATTCTATATTCTCTAAAGCCAAAAGCATGGGCAAAAGTGTTCAGAATGGATTGAGCAGTGTCTGCTAATGTAAACTGCAGTCTACCTGGCTTACTACCTACAGTTCTAATGTCAGCATCTCTGTCTTGTGCTTTGTTGATTTGGTTTATTTTCTTTTATTAATTTCTGAAGATTATTTAAATGTATTTTATTTCTTTTGCATGTTTTCCATTTTCCATGTTTGTTATTTATGTTTTTGTCTAGACTGTGTTTAAAATCTGAAGAATTTACTAAAATAATATTATATATATCATAAAAAAAGTCTTTGCTAAGAATTTCAAGTAGTATCTCTGTCACTGTTATCATTAAATGACAGGAGGCCACCGGCTCCTCTTTGCAGCAGGTCATAACTCACCCAGCAGGACAAAGATGCAGGCCAAGATGGCGATGAGTGCCCCTCTGCTGAGGCTCGCGGGCAGGCTGTACGCCTCGGCATTGCACGACATGATGTTGCCCTCGTGGTCGCAGCTGCACACGCGAATGGTCAAAGTGCTGGTGCTGGTCTGGACTGGCTGCTCGCCGTCAGAGATGAAGATGGGCAAGTAGTAGATGGTCTGATCCTGCTGCGACCAGCCTCCTCGTCGTGTCAGGATCCACGCTGTGTTGTCTGGAAAGAGACAGAGAGGTCAGGAAAAAGGTTGAGTCAGTGGAGTCCTTTGAGTTCAGCTGACTTTTACAGATAACAGGGTTCAGGCCATAGACGGCACATATCCAAGTTCACAGGAGGTAACTGTGAACGAGCAAATGAGAGTTGAGGGTGACTGTGAGAACTGAAGATTTTTTTGCAGCTGTGAAGACGAAGGTGTTATAGGCAGAGATGTAACACCAGTTAGTCATAGCTTGTTATTCTCACTTACTATGATTATTACTGTAAACATATTAGACCAGTGCTAGGAGGACTGTCTGTCTGCTGGCATGTGGTGGAGAAATAATTAATCCTGTATAATATGTTAACAAATTTAGATAATTAATCTGACTAAAAATAGTGTTTAGTCTAAAAGAACCCATCAACACCAGCCTTCAGAAATCCCATGTGTATTTAAAGACCAAGAATATGATCTCAAGTAAATAAAAAACTAAACTTTTCTTTTCATAACAGGAGTTAGACCCAGGCCACCTAGGTGAAATCATGTGTGACCATCGTTGCAAACAATGTTCTTTACATTGTGACTCATTAATCAAGATTGGGTGCTGTTCTTCCAGAGATAATCAGTTATTAAGTTTCACATTTGAACACAGTCTTGAGAGACAAAATGATGATTAAAGATGCATGTGTAAGATTTTAGCACCAGTTACAATGGGCAAATGTGAGTAAAATACTCACTCACTTCCTGTTAGCTAACAGGAAGCTTCCTGATGGTTCTTATCTGGTAAAGCAAGTCCAATACAAAGGACTTGCATTGTGATTTCTAGAAAGTTGACAGTACTTTGAGCAGTTCACTTTAGGACAATTAACTCCCTCTTACAAACACTGACTCTACATTGTTACATTGTCAGATTCAGAGGAAGTCTGCTGTATGTAAACCAGAGAATGGTTACTCAAGTGGAGCTAAAGCTTTCATAGATCTGGTGAAGGAAGATAGTGGAAGGATGGGACATTGATGATCTGATCAATGCTATGAAGCAGTGATATAATCATACAAGATGGACTTCTCTTTGTATCTACTTCTGTACAGGCCTGTAAAACACAACTATAGACAGTCAACGTGTTAAATGTTTAAAAGAACAAATAGTCTGGACTTGTCTACCTTGGTTGTCTCTCAGGGTGAAGTTGGGGTTGTTGACGGCCTCTGGAGCCAAGCTGTAGTAGAAGTGTTGTCCACCCAGCGGCTCATCTGGATCCACCGCCGTCACTGTCTGGATCAGCTGGATTACATCAAATGGATACATCAGTCAGATCCCAGTGGAGGAACGGTACTGATTCATATTTGGTTGTGATTCACAACTGTATCAAGTACAAAAGTGTCAGCTAAATGTACTTAAGTATCACAAACATAAGTACTGAATGACCTTGTGGTGCTAGGTTTAATTATTTAGTATACTGCTGGGTGCTTAATCTATAATAATGCATCATATTTTTTTAAAGATGTCAGTATTTTTTGTATGCAATGGTGGGAAATAACGTGTACATTTACTCATGTACTGTGCTTAGGTACAATTTTGAGGTTCTTGTACTTTATATATTTATTCCACTACATTTTAGAGGAAAATATCCTTCTTTTAACTCCACTACATTTATTTAATGACTTTACAGATTCAGATAATCAATACAAAATATAACAACATGTAAAATATGATATATTATTATAGATTAAGCTACCCAGCTATATGTATGTAGTAATTAAATCTTCCATCTTTACAAACTGTAAAAATGAAAGGGTAACTTTGGTATTTTTCAACCTAAACATTGTTTTCCCATGTTTTTGTGTCTAAGTGTCTAATAGAGACAACAGTTTTTGAAAATGATCGAATACTGAGCAAGGCCATAGCGGCCGGCAGTGGCAAAATAGGCTGCAATGTAATGTCAATGGGCAATTATGCACCGTCAATTTTATGTCCACTAAAAGTACTTGCTTTTGCCACTGACAGGATCACATTGCTGTTATTGTGTCTGACAACATTATAGAAAGGATCCATACAGAGATAGACCTTTTTGTTAAAGATTAAGATCCTTTTTGTTTAACCAGAAACAGCCCGAAAAATCGCCATCACCAAACCCACCAGACTCCATTTAAATTAAGAGTTATATTATCATTGTAAAACACACTTCATTCAAAGTCAACAGAAGAAAAGTAAAACTCACAAAAAACCATCTTGGTTCATCTTTCCACTGTTCCAACAATTACTAACTCTGGTTTGGTTGAAATAAACCCTTAATTCACACAATTAGATGTGAGAATATCTGGCTCTATACACACTAAAATTACAGTTTAATTAAATGGAGTCTGGTGGGTTTGGCAATTGCGATTTCAGGGCTGTTTCTAATTAAACAAAAGTACAATTTTGAATATAGGACTTTTACTTAAGTGTTTCAGCACTATGGTATTGTACTTTTCGAGTAAAAAGTTTTGTATTTTCCTCAGTAGTCTGGTGGAGTGTAAGTATAAAATGCACCTCAAACGCTGTATTGAAGTACAGTACTTGAAAAAATGTACTTATTTTTCATTCCGACACTTATCAGCTATATCATTCTTCATGCTGTGATGCTCCATGTCAGATGTTTCGTACCTGCCCTGCTTTGGCATTTTCACACACATAAGCCTCCAAGTAGTGCGTCAGCGAGGGAGGATTATCATTCACATCCAGGACCCTCACAGCCACTGACACGCTGGAGATCTGTGTGGGGTTATCTGCAGGAACACACAGAAGATGCACAAATTGGTCAGAAGCTGTAAGACATGTTGATGGACTCAGATAAATGACTCCTTGAGGATCCTGCTGAGCTCAGTTTGTGCCTCTCTTAATCTTCCCCTCATTTACAGCGAGCCTGCGGCACATTAGGCCTTCTCACGCTTAGATTACAGTTCTATTATTCCCCATTACCAATCAGCAATTTGCATATCTTAACCAGCTGTGTAATAGGCAATAGAAATGCAATTAGTGGGCAGTAACTACTTTCTCAGGTTTCATCACATGATCGATCAATCAATGGCGTGACTTTGGAGCTCTGGAGGTCGGAGCGGCACACGGCCCAGAGTGTGTGTTTATACTGTATATAACTGTGTGAGAGTGTGTGTGTTTGAGGGTCAGAAAGCAGCACTTGAATGTGCTGAAACTTTGCTGATCTTTTACCAGAGTGAAGTGAAATCAGCGCTGTGAAAGTACAGTAAGAAGTTGTTCAATTAAAATGTGAATATTGATTGAGTTGCTTTAGTTTTGTTCCAAACAAGCTTCTACAAAGAATGTGAAAAGGATGTGTGACCAAAGTTTTGACTTTATTTAATAAAAGAGTGAAGAATATCAAATCACAGCAATGTTCTTAGAGCAGTATGACTTCCTGCTCATAATATTATCATTTTTTCACATGAAAATATGAGTTTATTCTTATGCAAAAAGTCCTTAAATTATGACTTCTCCTCATCATATAACAATTTGCTTGTAAAATTAATATTTAATTTTCATAATATCTTGACTTTAATATGTTATATATTATATAATTAATAGATTAATAGATTTTCTAAATAATTATAATAATAATGATACATTTTATATAAAAGGCACCTTCAATACACCCAAGGTCACCTTACAGAATATAAAATATACATACACAAATACACATTTTATTCCCCTAAAATTATAAAATTTGTTGTAAAACTTGAGCTTGAAATTTAATATGAGGACATTTTCAGAATTAATAATAACTTTTGTTGTAAAATTATATTTTCCACTCCCAAAATAATTACTTAAAGGGATAGTGCACCCAAAAATGAAAATTCTGCCATTATCTACTCACCCATATGCTGAGGGAGGCTCAGGTGAAGTTAGGTGCACAGAGAGGCAGTTAGAGCTGCAGGCTACAATGAGGCTTAAAACAAAGTTAAAATGACGTTTTTCCAAACAACTTTTTATGTCGGGGCTTCAGGACACTTGGATCACTACAGACGAGCAGTATGGAGATATTTTATGGTTTCAATTATGTGTTTTTGGACGTTTGAATCTGGGGCGCCGTAAGCCTCCATTAGGTGGAGTTGTGTTGCTACCCCCTCTCCCCTGGGATCTCCACAAGTGTTGTGAGGACTCAAAAACTTCACCTGAGCCTCCCTCGGCATATGGGTGAGTAGATAATGGCTGAATATTCATTTTTGGGTGCACTATCCCTTTAATCTAACTTTTCCAAACTTGCATCTTTGTTCTCAAAATCTCAGATGTTCAATGATAGTGCGAACACACAGCTCGTCATCACAGTATCATGTGGCATAAGTGCAGTTTAAAGTGCTTAACAGTGTAATGATCAATAAAGTTTGACAGAAAAAGCCTCTCAGTCAAATGAAAAGTCACAGAAAGTACAGAGAAAAGTGTAACTTAGAGGTAATGAGTAAAGTATGTGACTGACTTAATAACTCTCGCTTCATTTAATATTGATTAGTTACCAATCAATCAGCTATACTTCGTTCCGGCTAATTTTCCTCCTCCACATTGTTTCTGTCACTTTTTTATCTCTCTCTCTCTCCATCCCTTCCTACCTGTGTCCTCTCTTGCCCTCTCCGTCACATCTTTAATTAGCCACCATGCGAAAAGTTATTCAATTAGTCATTAATTCAATTAGCATCTCCTTTTAGGTGTGTCTACCAAACAAAGAGACAAACAGACAAACAAAGCAAAGGGAGGAGAGCATGAAGGTGACTTTTGGTGCTACCAGCTGTGTGCAGAACTGCAGGGCATCTCCTGCTCTATGTTACATAACTCTGCAGGAGTTGTTTTCAAAAATGACTGGTTCTGTGTTTATGCACAAATATTCACCCATCTGTTTATTCTGGGTGTTTTGTCTCCATGAATTCACTTCTAATCAAGTCACTTTTGTCTGTAACTGAAAGTCATTAAAGCCAAACTAAACTTCAGTGTAAATCCTTGGATTTTTATGATTATTTGGTCAAAACTGTAGTTACTGAAAATAAATCACATAAGTTTAGATGATGCAAAAGTATCACCTTGTGGAAATAAACGCAAACAATAGGAGGCTACTTTTTCTGTGGAGTAGAATTCATTAACAGCACAACGGGCCTTCCAGAATGTTACAAGTTGTGAAGAGGAAGTTGTTTTTAATCTGACTTTAGATGTGTAGGCTGTAATCAACAGGCAGCAACCTCCGGGGCCAAAAAAAATAGGCAGAAGTGCCAAAAACTGTAGTTCCTCTAATGGCCACTTGAGGTTGGCTTCAAGAGTGAGTCAATCCTCATAGACCCCCCATGGTAAAATCTTAGCTTTACAGCAGAAATAAACATGTTTGCCTTGTGTAAATAAAAGTTTTCTCTGTTCATGAATATTGTATGGGGGTAAATTTTTCTTTAACTCACCCTTTAAATGTTATTAAGGCCTAAAGTTATGCATAATTAAGGATGTAGCTGCTTTGGGTGGCAAGTGCCCCTGTTTCCGTGTGGTTTAAGTCGACAAAAGTTAATTTTAACATTTTGGTAGCCTTAAAAAGTCTTGTTCATTGTTTTAAAAGACCCCCTGAGAAGTCAGATGTTCAGTTTTCCCCTAAACTACATAAGTACATTATTTTTGAATGGTTTAAATCCAGTTTATCAACAGGTAAAGTTAGCAGTAGCATTGGCTTTATCAGTCAAGTTAATTGTAACATTCTGGTTGTCTAAAAAAGTCTTGTTCAAGTTTGGTCGTCCTAAAAAACCATCTAAGGAGTCAGATGTTAGTTTTATTAAAATTTTAAGTCTGTCTCTCGCTAGCCAAAGCAGTAGCAGTAGCATTATCAATCAAGTTAACTGTAACATTTTGGCTGTCTTAAACATCTGCGTTTGTATGTTCCGAAAGACCCTCTAAGAAGTTGAATGTTAAGTTTTTTTCAGGTAGTAACATATTGTTTTAATGATTTTAAGCCTGCTGTTTGCTAGTCAAAGTTAGCAGTAGCATTATCGGTGTTTGTAATATACCTGTAAATGCACCGTGCTAACCCAGCTAGCAGTTAGCATAGGGTTAGCTACACCCTGTCGTCCAAATACGGTCACTTCTGGCTCCAAAAATTGAAGAGGGCGACGCCAAAAACTTGAGGCTTCAAAATGGGAGTCCCCAAACCAATGGGTGACATCATGGTGGCTACATCCATTAGTTTTTTAAACAATTAATGATAACCAGCACTATACCATCTTTAGCTTGTTTAGTGTATTTCACTCAATTTTGTGTGCAGTTACATGGCATCTTATGTCAATTTAATACAGATACAGACCCATTTCTAGAGATGTCATGAAACACTGATGTCTATAAACAGTGTGAAATATTTTCATAGTACTATCATGAAATGAATGACTCAGTTATAGACAGAAATGACTTGATGAGGTCGAGATTGCATGAGAAGGCCTGCATGTGTTCATGACATACTCATCTCTATGGCGAGGATGGTGATGTTGTGCCAGCCGATCTCCTCTCGGTCCAGTGACCGCACCGTCATCAGCGACCCGGAAGTGATTTCGATGTAGAAGAACTTCTCTGGGTCACTAGACTTCTCAATGGAATAACTGTCGACACAGAATGACACGTGTGTTAAGCATCAGTGTTGAATAAAGTGTTGTGTGTGTTTTTGGGAGCCTGTAATCCTGTCTGAGGGGGATGCACACACACACACACACAATCCAGCATGTGCACCACCACGTGTGTGTATCTGTGCGATAAGGCGTCAGGCTGGCAGCTTCTGAAGGCACAAGAAGAAGAAGAAGAAGAAGAAGAAGAAGAATAGACTCCAGATAAGGCTTAATCAGAGTATCTGCCTCCCCTGCCAAACTGACGCTGAGGATACACAGACCCTGGCTCATCTCCTGCCACCGCCGGCGCATTTCCAAAACACTCTTCTGAGAGCACAGACACACACACCACACAAACACAGAAGAGCACATCCTCTTCCAGGCTGTGGAGCAGAAACCTGTTTATGTAACCATGAGGTGTCCTCTGTGTTCACACATGGACTGAATACACCTGCCTCACTCTGCTGTCACCTGGAGGAGGTGAAGGTGTCTCTCTGCATCAGAACAAATGATGATTAGTGAATGAATTGATTTACGGGGTTGTATGAAATACTTATCCACAGACAGTATATTACATACAGTAGATTTTAGTCATCATGTCCCCAGTTTGGAGAAGCAGGCCAGAGTCTGACACGGAGGATAACAATGTACTGCTGTGGATTGGTCAGCAATAAAGTGTATATTAGTCACCTGAAAAAAAAGTTCCTCCTAAAAAATAAGTATCTATTTAAGTGTACTTACTGCTGCCCTAAACAGTTTTTTGTTTGTGTTATTGTGTGACTTTGGCGTTTAGTTCGGATTCACCAAAGTCCCACAACACCACAAACTAACTTACTGATCAAGGCAGTGGTAGACCAGCAGCTCCTGTGTTCAGCGAGCTAAAATTACTGTTGTTGTCAATGGAGTCTGGTGGCTTTGCTGAGAGCATAGATGGGTAGGTGAAGCCATTAATAGCTTTCACGTCCAAACTGGCTGTCTGACGGATATGAAAAGCACCAAAAGTACTCTTAATATAGCGTACAATTATAGTGTATAATTGTATTGTGTATAATAAAATAATTTATATTATAAATATATTTATATATTTTAATGACTGAGAGCTCAAGAGGACTTTCTAGTTTGTTCGCTCTCTGTTCGTCTCCAACCTCAGGCCATGTAAACTCCTCTCATACCCCCCACACCTGCAATTCCCAGACCATCCACTAGATGCCCTCAGAGCCACCTGAATGAACTCCCGCTGACCTACACACCTGTTCCTATTTTCCCACATTGGGGATAGAGTTTATAGTTGGCCTGTTCTCCGCACTGCTCCTTGTTTGTCAAAGTTGCCATGAGCCTCATGCCTTTGCTTTCTAGCATCTGTAATCTGTCTGTTGCTACAATGAGTAACCAACAGGTGCTTGCTGGTTGTGGCTAACATGCTAAATGCTAATATTGATTCTCCAGTTCATTGAGGAACTTTCACCCGCAGTGAGGTGTGTGAGGCCTGTTCTGCTGTTTGTGACAGTAAGCTCTGATGTGACAACAGATTGGCGGAGTGGACTGGTTATACTGGGACAGAGAGGCTGAGTGGACTTTTGCACTGGGAATAAGCAAGCAATTAAGCTGAACCTGGAGCAGTTTGAGGAGGACTCCAGGTGTACAGGGCTCAGAAAGTGACTTTCAAACAGGTGAGTACAACACTCAGTGTGATAGTTGAATGTTCTCTAAAATTGAATAGGTCTTTTTTTGCTTTTAAAAATGCAACAGTAACTATTACCTTGAGTACATTTTTACTGGACCCCCATTACACATATTAGCTGTGTTCGAAATAGCTCCCTAGCTCCCTAAGGATTTAGTGGCATCTGGCAGTAAAGGTTGCAGAACTGAAACTTCTCCTGTGCACCAAGCAAGTAGAAGAACTATGGTAGTTAAAGCGAGTTCATGAATAGTGCTACCTAGAGCCAGTGTTTGGATTGTCCATTCCGAGCTACTGTAGAAATGATCTGGTGGACTCTTTTCAGGTGATTATAACCCACTGAAAACATAGTTATGAATGTTACAAAGCATTTCTGCCAATAGATAAAAGTAGATCAGGAGCCAGAGCCTTCAGCTATCAGGCTCCTCTCCTGTGGAATCATCTTCCTGTTACGGTCCGGGAGGCAGACACCGTCTCCACATTTAAGACTAGACTTAAGACTTTCCTCTTTGATAAAGCTTATAGTTAGGGCTGGCTCAGGCTTGCCCTGTACCAGCCCCTAGTTAGGCTGACTTAGGCCTAGTCTGCCGGAGGACCC
>NC_065516.1:7909622-7925497 GCF_006386435.1 Epinephelus moara
TTTTCCCCGTTAAAGGGTTTTTTTTGGGGAGTTTTTCCTTGTCCGCTGCGAGGGTCATAAGGACAGAGGGATGTCGTATGCTGTAAAGCCCTGTGAGGCAAATTGTGATTTGTGATATTGGGCTTTATAAATAAAATTGATTGATTGATTGAGATGAGCGTAACTCCTACACACTGGACCTTTAAGCAACCTTCTGACAAGATTTTATGAAAGGAAAGACTTCAATAAACTTAAAGGCGTTTAAATGACAAACCTCTCCATTAATCGTTCAATGAAAGACTGTAGTGGTGTGTGTGTGTGTGTGTGTGTGTGTGTGTTCATGTCTGCAGGGTTGTTTGCACTGTGTGTGTTTCGGACTGTGTGCCGACAGGGAACAGTCATGACTGGCACATCCTCTGCTTGCAAGAATCTCCCTGAAGGATCTCTATTAATATCACTCACCACATTCATGAGGGGTGGGGGCTGCTGTGTGTGTGTATGAATGTGTCAAATAGCAGGTGAAAATGTGTGTGTGGGTTCAGATATATATCTGCTAGTCATGCTACTGTCTGTAAAGGACAGAAAGATGTAAAATGGAAATGAGGCAGACAGAGAGACTGAAGGTCACCTGCTGCTTGTTGTCGTTATCTGTCATCTGATGTTGTTGTTGCTGCTGCAGTATCCTGCAGCTCCTCACTGTCACCCTGAACTGATTCCTCAGCTATCTGCTTCTGGTGCTGTAACTCTCCTCATGCTCACAAACTGGCTTTTTTTTTTTTGTTGGAAAATCTCTTTTCACTGATTCACCGCCAGAGTACAGTGCCAGCTCTGGGGATTTAGCTGCATCAGTGGCTGCTCTGATTCCCACTCTCTCTTCAGGAATAAGAGAGTTGTCGGTTAATTGTCATCAGCGGAGCTCCTCGAGCATCAAAGAGTTTAAGCAGCGGTTCCCGATGTGGAGGTCGGGACTGTCTAAGAATCTGAGGGAGTAAGAGAGAGATTTATGTAATGGAGGAGGAGTCGGGGCTGGACTCTCTGCAGGTGGTAACAGAGAAGAAGATGCTGCCCAAGTCTGACTCAAATCACGTTTGGCACCAGGTTCTTTTCTCTATTTTGTTTTTCACTGTTGATAGTACCCCACCAGTGTAGGTGGGATTCTCAGCTGACATCATCTTCAACATGACGCTGAAAGCTTTCATCAGCAACCAACTCAGGGAACATCTGCACCTTGGCACAGTGTATGTAGTGTATGTCATAGTTTTGCTGGCTGACAATTTTTCAAATCTGGGTCGAGTGAATAGAAAGCTATTGATGGTAGCTTGGCTGTTTAAAATGGCAGGTTTGTGCAGGATGTCCTGTCACACTGATGATGATTCTTTCTGACCAGTCAGTGGTGTGCAATGTTTTAACTCCACCTTCTAGCTCACTTGCAAGCTCAGCCAATGTGGTACCAAAATAAGTACAAGGTGCTATCCACTAGAGGTTTTCATTGGTTTATCCTGACCCTAGAACCTTGGACCAAAGATCCGACCTGGGGCCTGTTCAGGTTCTTTTCACATTTTATTACCGTCCGTTGGGTCTGGGTCAGATCCCACTCTGTCACTGTTGGTGCGTGGTCTATTTATTACCATGTGCAATACCCAAGTGGATCTAAGACGACCCATGATCAGCGCTGATCACGAGAGAAATACATAAGTGATGTGTGTGTAGCTTGCATGGTGATGAGGCTGACTGATGAGATTATAAGAGCAGAAGTAGGGTGAAAAAAACATGGAGCAGCAGCAGGAGCAAGCTGGAGGCTGGGCAGAGGAAATTAAACTGCAGCAGCTCACATCACAACAACAACAACAACAACAACAACAAAATAATTGACGAAAAAATACAATTAAATAAAGATAGACATCCTAAACATTATTAAACATTATAAACAGTATAGTACAGGAGGTGAACTCTCCTCTCCAGTTACCAGTCCACACTCCATAGTTGGTCAGAATGGGGACTTGAACTACCAACCTTCCGGTTCTCAACCCAAGTCCTTATGGACTGCGTTACTGCATTTGCACACTTGTATGCATGCACATGCTTAAAGGATCTGCATGTTACATTCACAGCATTAATACAGCAACAAACCACTATTTGCTATGTAAAGATATTATGAAGTAATGACGCCCTGAGCAGAGAATGAAATCATGATATCTGTGTGTGTTGTAATCTGAGCTTCTTTGTAAATTGTTGTGGTCGACAGTCAAGCTCTGTATGCATGTTAGTGCAATGGAGTCCATGTGAGTGTATCCAACTGGCTAGCCAATTGCCGCCACTCTGCCCTGCGCTCATATGGCGGTTACCACTGATATTGGGACAGCATCATCGCAGAAGCTAAGAGCCCACCCTCCTGCTCCTGATATTAATGTTAGCTCTGTCAGTACTGTTGCTGTTGTGTGCACGAGAAAAAGAAAACAAGGCCCCACTCATAGTGCTACTAGACATGAAAAACTCCACAGGGAAGCTTAAGTGTCCAACTTCCAAGCGTTTCGTCTTCAAAAATCCCCACAATGGCACTAAAAAAACGAGTCCATAGCATGTGAAAGTCCCACAATGCAGTGCTGTGCTTTTAGATGTGTAAACTCACAGTAATGTGACAATTTAACTTGTCAGGAAAATTGATGAAGCGTCTGAATTTTCCTGCTCACTATTGACCATTTGCTGTGTGGAGAATAGTGAATGAGGAGGGAACTTCGGACACAGCACTTATAGATAAACTGCTGACTGTCTATGCAGACAGAGTTTAACAGCAAACACACACTAAACACACACACACACATAAGCCGCGACATCTATATCCATTTCCCATGCACTACTTTTAGCCCTAATCGAGGCTGTAAAGCGGACAGCTGGGATGGGGTGCAGCCTGTGCCATGTGAAACAATCATTTACTGCCGCAGTCATTGATTCCTTCAGATGATTAATAGCCTAATTAAAGGCTTTATGTCTAATTAGTTTATGAGAGGTGCAGTCTGGACAGTAAACCCACCACGCAACATCTGTTCTGTTAGAGCACAAAACATACTCTCCAATAATTGAGAGAAGTGAAAGTCCTCGGCTTCTCGTCTCTGTGAGCTGACTAATTGCTGGATGTTGAAGCTTGTTATTAACATTATGATGTTTGTCCTCCATCAGCATCAGCTGAGCTCTCAGACACACATGTTGATAAATGGTGCCTCGGTCATGTCTGCAGTGGTAGCTGCTGAGAGAAGGCATGTTGTGATGCTGCCCCCTGCTGGTGATCAGGGAGCATTACATCTACAGAGCCAGAAAAACTCTGACTGCTAACTCATGGTAGTAGTGTTAATAACAGCTAATTAGCCTTACTCACATATGCTTTACTGGCACTACAGCCTGTTGTCTGTGCATGATGAAGAATACAGGAAAACACTCACACACAGACTCACTAAAATGCTGCAGTCCACTTGATTTGTATGTGTTTTCATGCATGAATTATAATATTGGCTCTTTTTTTATTGGGATATTTATGAGTCATATTCTGGAATTAACAATTATTATAATGAAATCTAATGACAGCAGCTAAATAGCAGCCAAATTGTGTTATTATTGTCGGCATTTTTGATTGAAGGAGTAATCAAATACATATGATCCTGTTCATGAGGTCCATATTTATTATCTCTCTCTCTCTCTCTATATATATATATATGTATATATATATATTTTTTTTTTTAAATTCTCTGACAACTTATAAGTTCAGCAGCTCCTGAATGCAACATCGTCAGGCAGCCATCTCTTATCTGAAAGCTCACACTCTTCAAGCTGCAACTTGAACTCATCATACATTTTTAAAACATGTTTCAAATACTTCTCCACTGCGTTTTGAAAATAACATAAAACATATTTATTGTGCTGGTTTGCCAATAGCATAGGTTTCCATTATCAAATTTTTATGCTGTAGCAAAGATGTCCTGTAGTAATGTAAAGAATTTTTGTGTGTTTGGGAGCCACTTAAGCACATTAGATTTTGTGAAGTCTGGGCAGGTTTGTATCATTTAAAGTTTTTGACTGTGTCATGCAGTGTTATTGTGTGTAATAATGGGTAATATGTGAGAACATGTAGGAATAGGATATCAAGTCTGCAGTGGTCCAAAGAGGTGTCATTTTTGAAGGATTTTGCCTGCTGTGTTTTTCTCAGATTAACCTCGTTAAAGTTTTTCCCTGTCCAAAACTGAGACACCTTCCTGACCAAGTGGCCTATAGGAACTTAGGTAAGTTAAAACAGCTTCCTGGAAGTTTTTACTACAGGACAGATTGAGAGATTGATTGGCTTAAATGAATAAGAGAATATACAGGGGACTTCACGATGTTAAAATAGCAAGTACCACCTACATCAAACAGAAATGGGGAAGGGAAACTAAAAGTTGCATTCCAGAGGAAATCTGGACGACGTATTGTGAATTTCACAGGAAGATATCAAGCTTTAGTTGATGAGGAGTGTTTGGCTGGAGGAATCTTGGTAGATATTTTATAATGCCTGCTCAGAAATCTCTCCAGAGAGAAACTGTGTCTCCCGGCAAGCCAACCACTGCCATTTGTTTGGGCTTCTCCAAAAGTGAATCATTTTTGACGTGAGATTTATACAGAAATTGTGACTATATTTGGGACAAAAATGACTTTTTAGTGGGACAAACTTTTTTTCTGGGCTTCTACTTTTAACATCTTTAAATATTAAAACAAAATACTTATTTGGAACACTGAGTGTTGCTGCTAGAAGAGCAATTACAGAATACAGGATGATGGTGATATTCAGTTTATAGCCTCCAGGCCAAATCTGGCCCACAGAAGGGTACTGGGTGGCCTGCTGACCATTTTCTAACACTGGGACTTTTTTTTTTTTTTTTACTTTGTATGTAAATAATGCCAGAGTGACAAAAAGCATCAAAATAGAGCTTGTTTATCAAAAAAAAAAAGAAAAAAAAAAAAAAAAAAAAAGTTTGTTCATTAATTGGCCCCTGGCTTCCTGTGGTTTGCAGCAGTGGGCCCTGGGCAAACATGTTAAGTATCCCTGCCGTGTGTTATCGTATCCCTGCCGTGTTTGTGTTCTAAGTAATAAAAAAAAAGTAAAAAATAAAAAATTGAAAGAGAGAGAAAAAAGTTTTTTGGGGCATAACATGCTAAATAAATAAAATAAAAAATAATAGTCTGGTCTTGGTAAAAAACAAAAAAAGATAAAAACAGACTTTCAATGGAGGATAGCTTTGTTTTCTTAAAAGACTTTGAATACTAACAATAGTGAACACAACTATATAATTTACTCAGTTTTTACTTTGCTGAAGGATGCATTAAGGTCATCCACACATTGTTGTGCTGTGGAAGTTAGTTTCTTTGGTGTATTTAATTGGCAACTCGGACTATAAACTGTGGACTCACACAACTTGTAAATAACATCCACAGTAAATATATTTATAGTGAAGTCAGATGTGGAATTTTGTTTGACTCGATCAGCTCTGTGGAATGCAGCAGGACAGTAGGTTGAAAACAAGGAGTGAAGTTCTGAAAGCCACAAGCAGCCAGGTCAGTGTTGTTTCCTCGTCTTCCTCACCTCACAGTGTTGTTGGCAGCATCAGGGTCCCTCGCTGACACCGTCTTCACCACCGTCCCGATCTCGGCGTCCTCTGACAGCTCGATGTAGTACGCCGGCGAGTCAAACTGCGGGGGCTCGTCCACGTCCTCCACGCTCACGTGCACGATGGTGACGTCCTTGAAGGGCCCGCGGTGGCGGAAGGCAGGGTCCAGGTGTGTGTTGGCGCCCTCCACCTTCAGAGTATAACTGGGCTTGCTCTCAAAGTTCAGTGGCTGGAGGGGGAAACACACATAAAGGTATTATATAGATGAAACCTGGTGCCGTTATTGAACTTTGGCTGCACTTTGAAACACAAGTTGATGCTCTTTGCAGTCAGAATTCTTAGTGAAAATTCCTGCTGGATTGCTGTTAAAGAGATGAACATGATGTCTCTTTGCATTCTGGGTATATCAGAACAAAAATGTCCAGTAAAAGATCATCAGGTAACACGCCAGGACAAAGTGATGAAAGATGCCAGAGAACAGCAGCAAGGTGAAGAGTTCAAGTCAGATACTTCTTTAAAAACCTGAACTTAAAAGTGTTGATTTTAGACACCAAGAGTGAAGAATTTGTTGTAGACAGCACTTTACAAGTTATGCAATGTTTGCTACTCTCCAGGCAAAATTTAATTGCCAGATTTCTGAAGGGAGATTTGTAACTTTCTCCTGTATGATGAACGAGCCTTCAGCTTTACCAACCCAGACTGTTTCTCCTTCTTGTATGCAGTGTATCATAAATCACAAGTTATATAAGTTAAACATGCATCTTTACGTGAAATAAATGCATGAACAAATATTACAGAATCTGTAAAAGCCTTTTGTAAAATAAAACTTTTTTCCTGCTTTTTGAGGAATGATGGAGAAAGTTAAAACCAAGCAGCACCTGTGGCTTGAAACACAAATAAAAAATAGATTTTCCGTGTACCTTTTTCACTGTGATGATGCCGAAGAGGTTGGTGGGGTCGGTGCTGATGTCAAAGGTGTCCCTCCCATCTCCATCAATGATGCTGTACCTCATCTCAGCATTGACCCCGATGTCCCTGTCCTTTGCCCAGATACGCCCCACCACTGAGCCCACAGGAGCCGACTCTGGGATGCTCATCTGATACAACCCTGAGGAAATAAATGAAACAAAATGATCATTCTGTCATACCTTTTTTTTTTCATCCTCTAGAGGGAGCCAAACCTCTTCCATCACCTCTACGGCCGCTCTCTCCTCTCCGAATCACATCTCAGACAGCTTAAAATAAATGGCTCCATAAACGCCTCACAATTGGGTTATATACTGTCTCGTGGGTCGGCTTCAATTTCATCTACCGTTTAACCTCAAAGAAGAGGTGACAGCTGCCCAATTTGTGGCGCTCCCCGCAGTCCAAAGTGAAATGCCTGCACATTGTGCTTGACAGAGGGGAATCCCTGAAGCTCTTCACAACCGATCAAAGTTCCATCGAAGTGATGGTGCTAATTGGTGGGGGACCAGTGATGGAGGTAGGCGGCGGCGGGTGTTTTCTTTGTCTCAGAGCGAAGCCACCCGTCGTCCGGGAAGAGATGACCGCGGACAGCTAGACAACCCCTGACCTCAGGAGGACGGTAATGAGAGCAGCAAAAATGGGGATAATCAAAGAGACAGCATGGGGCGACTGGTGGCTGAGCGAGTGAAGGAGGGAGAAGCCAGGGGGTAAATGGCCAGAGACTGGTGGCCAGAAGTGGACAGAGGGAGAAGGGCAGAGGGGCTAACGGCTTGGATGCTCCAGAGAAATGAGGTGGATGGGTAGGGAGATAATGTGGGTTTGTGTGGGCTGATTGTCAGCCACACAGAATGGTAAACTCTCATTTTGGATATCAGCGCTCACACTTGGCTTACACTTTTTTTGGTCCTGTGCATCATTGCATACATTCTACACTGCAGACACACATGCTGACTTTAGCAGCTAAAACAGTGACAAGTCAAACCACACGTCAAGTTTCAACCCTGAAACAAAACAACAAGTTGTTTTTGAAATCCTAGTGAACTTCAGGGTCGTTTGAGGGCTTTGGCTTGAGGTTTGTGGTGTGTTTGAGTCTCATGCAGGGTTGGAGATTTAACAAAGCAGTAAGCTCATAGTGCAATGCAATATACAGTGCAGGGTTCACTGTATACTCATGATCACTTTGGGTCCATGTCATTGGTCCGACATCCCATTAGTCCGACGAACCGCGGTGCTGCTCCCGGTGGGCGTATTTCTACCTTGATGGTGCGCTGTGACCGGCTCTGGGTCAGCTGGGAAAGGCTTGAGGTGAAGCAGGCTCACGGTTTATGTGTTTGCCACTTTCTTTTTCATTTTAACCCACACCATGATCTTTTCCTGACCCTAACCAAGTGGTTTTTGTGCCTAAACCTAACCAGACCTTAACCACAGGGCATCATGATGATTTCGGAACAACGGGACTTTGGAACAATGGGTTTAATATGGTCGGAACAATGGGATGTCGGACCAATGGGCTGTCAGACCAATGGGCAGTTCCCGATCACTTCAATGTAATACTTATGATAGGTACAGACAGCTGGTACTGTTTTCACCTTGGGAATTCACGTGTGTGTCATCACAATGAAATGTGGTCCACGTGACACCTATTGTAGTGGGAATTACCACAGAAGCTGTTTTGAGTATTTTGCCAGTTGTGTCTTTCTGTTGGCACATTTTGTGAATATGGTAGTGCCACAATTGTGCAAGATGCAGTCAATATCTTTACAAGTGTGTAGCTGAAATCAAAATGAAAGTCAGTTCAAAGATGGCTATGGTCCAAGCAGGGCACCAGAAGTAGGGAAGGGGCCATTGGTCCTCAATTCACGCCCCTAGCCTATGTTGGTTTCAAGTCGTGATATAACGGCATGATAGCTGGAGTGGTCCCATCGCAAGATTGTCTCAAGTTTTTAAATGAAAAACTCTGACTGAACAAAATTCCTTATTTATGCCATACTTGGGTGCAAAAAAATCATACTTCTTTTGGTGCAAATTAAAGAATCTCTTCCATAAACATTAAGCAGCTAGTGTACAATCAGAACTTTATCTGCCACAAAACATGAGTATAATATACATATATAAGGATGTCTTTGTAAAGATCAAACACCTGACTAAACACCAAATGCTTCACCACCGACGCAAAAAGGCAAAAGCGTGAACAGCCCTATCTAGAGTCAGTTTGGTTTGTCTGTTCTGGGCTACTGTAGAAACATGGTGGTGCAACATTGCGGACTCTGTGGACAAGGACCTGCTCCCTGTGTAGAGATGGCTCATTTTAAGGTGGCAAAAAAACGCAATGACTCTTGTTTTAAGGTGATTACATACTAAATAAAACATACTTATTACATTTCATTTCTGCCGATATATCACCTTAAATCCTACACACTGAACCTTAAAAGGGAGAGTTCACCCCACTATATTGGAGAGAAAGCAGACATCTATAAGTCCAATATCTGCAACACTCAGAAACTCACAACAAAACAGTATAGACTGAGAAATAGCACTACAGGTAAGAAGGCAAATATGTATGTTTGATTTTTTGGGGTGAACTGTTCCTTTAAGTATTTTTCAAGCCAAAAATGTTTAAAAAAAAATTCAGTGTTTTCAGCTCCCTAATGTGATGACTTGTTCATTCATCATTGTCAGCTGAATATCTTTAAATTTTGGACTGCTGATCAGACAAATGTGGGCTCAACACTGCAACAGTTTTTACTATTCTTTTAATATTTTCTGACATTAAGAAGGAATTGGCACATTAATTGGTAATGAAAATAACCTTGAGCTGCAGCCCTCGTGCAAACAGTGATTTGTAACTTAGTCATAACTCATCCATGAGATCCATTTTTCAGCTCCATGATGCATTTAGTCATAATTTTGTATTTTGTATAAAATTATTCACAGAGCCACATGTCTCACACTCCTGCACTGTTTCTCTCCAGCTGAGAGAAAGTGTCCAGAACTTCTGATTTTTGCTTCTTCTTTTCAGCTGTAAGAGTGTCAGGAGGGATTAGAGAAAGGTGATGTGGGTTCAGGTAGAGCGGCGAGCAAAGTGAATCAGCACAGAAAACACAAACATAGAGAAAACAATAAGACAGTAGTGCAGTAAGGAGGAACAGTCTGTCTCTTACTCTGGTCAAACATGGGCGGGTTGTCATTGACGTCGCCGAGCGTGATGTTGACTGTAGTGGTACCGGCGAGCCCCCCCAGCTGGCCGCCCATGTCTTTGGCCTGGATGACCACGGTGTAGTTTTCTCTGGTCTCCCGGTCCATGTCTGCCAGGGACACGCGGACCATGCCTGAGAAGAGAGAAAGAGGGTGAGAAAGGGCAAACAAAGACACGAGGTGAATGAAAGGTCAGCTACAGAGAGCTGGTGACACAGATTAGGGTCATGTGTCCAAGGGATTGTGTCCTGGAATGTCAATGCTCTTCTCAATGGACTGGACGCGAGGCTGCATGAGTCATTTATCATTCAGCTTGTTGTGCTAGTCTGCTTTTTAAGTAATGATTTTAATCACAGGGTTTCTCATTTAAACATTCATACAAAACAATATGGTTTGAACACAACTTCATCAGTGGGCTGCAATAAAGAAAAACATAATTTTTCATTGCACTTTATAATTCTTCACCCACAAGCAGAGACAAATGGAGATTTAAGGGGTAAAACATACCTATAGTTTACTCTTAAACAAGTGTCATAGCTTCATCAGCCAATGTTACGTTATGTTTTATATCCTGAGCCCAGTTTTTCAAAGTGTAAGATTTGCTGAATTGTATGTATTTTGTCTGAGAGAAAACTAGACTACTGAATCTCCTCTTGGCTCTGTTTTCAGGCATTAGAAAATCTAGGCTGTGGCGGGACTGTGGCCAATCATAGGTCATTTCAGAGAGAAGCCATTCCCATTGGCTTTTCTACAAATGCAGATGTGCATGCATGCCCCTTCTGTGACAGCCTGATTCAATGGCAGAGAGTCCTGCAGAGAAAATTGCTGGCAACAACTGCCTACACTGCAAAGAAACCAAAATAGGTTGAACTTATCAAAAAGAGAGTCTAAAGGAGAGTATGACAATAAAGGAAATAAAACACGTCTATCAGTGAAGAGTTTCAAAGATGGAGAGAAAATATTGCTATAGCCTTCTGCTAACTGGAGCTTAAGACTCATAGTTGCAGCTTCAAGTTCCCCTTTATGTAGCTAACGTTAGCTAGAGCCTCGAATCACAGTGTGTCCTCTGCCTCACTCCTCACCACGACAGACAATCTTGTCGGGAGTAGAGCTGTCAGCAGCTCTAGAGACAGACTGCCAGTCAGCAGCTGCAGTAATCCTAATCCAGCCAGCACAAATCCCAGGTCTGGGGGACAGGACAGTCCCCCCCGGTCAGCAAACTTTCTGTTGCTGCTGTTACTCAGGTTAGACCTGGCGCTGCTGCTGGCCAACAGCCTGCCGTGACACCCAGCGCTGGGGGGTTTGTTGGGTGGCTAGTTGGCTAATTCTTGTCTCATTTGTAGTCTCATAAATAAATGTATGGGAAACACATTATTGCATGAGGGGCATGCATATGCCTGGGGTTGTTTGGTGGGAGGGGCTTCGGACAGAGAGGAGAGCTGCTGGAGGAGGGCGTATTTTCAAATTCTGCCCTTTTTTTGCCTTTTCCAGATTTCTGCCTGCCCCGGCTTTAACATGGTTTTACATGTGCATAGCAAAGACTTAAAGTATGGAGACTATAACTGTGGCAGCAGTGTGGAAGGAGGAAAGGAAAAATCAATATCTGACGTGGTACATGCTTGCATTCAAACTAAGTAAATGTAAACTTTTACAAACAAACTGAAGAATGGCAGCTTACAGAAGAAGAAGAAGAAGAAGTTTGAATGGTTGGAGGGTAGAGGATTTGTAAGTGGCTGCAAGAGAAAACTGTCGCCTGTACACTATTATCAGCACTGTATTATTACCAAACACATCTATGTATAGCTTTGCCAGATGCAGCAGAATACAACCAAGGTCAGGTGATGTTTTGTGCTGAGGAGTAAGAAAAGGAGTGGGTGTGTGGGTTTAAGCTATATGTGTTTGTGGTCACACCAATAAAAGCCTCAGTGTGGTGCTTATAGCCCAGTCAGGGAGTCTGATTGATAGCTGTAAAGTCACTTGTGTTTCAGTGATGGATGAACCTACAGCAGCAGCAGTGTGACCGGCTGCTGATGGGCACCGCAGCCTGAGAGGTTTGGCAACAGATTTCTGTGCTGACAAACAAGGAAACGAAGCAGCTGTGGTAAAAAATGGGCAGTGACTCTTTGCTTTTAGGAATGTAATGGATTTTTGGAACTGCTAGCTTGAGTTACGAATGCTGTTACCAGTTAGATATTAAAGCTTTAGGATTTTAAGCTCCACATTTAGTTTTTTACACATAATTTTTATTGCTACCATCTTATGTGATTCTTTGATATGTTACACAACATGGCCAAAGGTTAGTGGACACCTGAACAAAAGTATGTGGACACCTATGCATAACATTGTGAATTTCCTCATTTAAAAATCACATACATTAATCTGTTGCTATAACTGCCTGCATCTGGTTTCAGTCTCTTCACCACATGTTGATCCTAGCTGCAGGGATTTCATCCCATTCAGATCACAGACTGTATATCAAGATGGACGACATGACAGCTCCCCAAAAATGAAGCTGAAACATCTGGATTTCCCCCTGGTGGCACTCTCCATGTTAGTGGATGTGACGTGAGCCAAACTAAAAACTCAAAGTACACCTCAGATAAAATTTTCCCAAAGCTTGTTTCAGTCATTTAAGGTAGTTTTTTCACTCTGCTGTTTGTTCGCGTTTTGTTTTTCTGGTAAGTTTGGTTTTAAATTAGTTATTTAATTCTATAAAACAGGGATTTTTCAACATGATAAACAACTGTGTGAGCCAATCGGTGGGCTAGCATTTAGCGGCGTTGCTCGCAATTGGTCAGAAGGATGTATGGTATGGTAGTCAGTAAGCACTTAGCTCAGCTTAGCATAAAGACTGGAGGCAGGGGAAGCAGCTAGCTTGGGTTTTGTCAGTATATGTAAGTTTTTTTGTGTGTGTGGATTTTAAGCTAAGATTAAGAGCTTAAGAGCATCTGGTAGATGTATTTTTTAAACTTTGGACAGAGCCAAGCTAGCTGTTTCCCCCTGCTTCCAGTCTTTATGTTAAACTAAGCTAATTGCCTCCAACTGCTAGCTCAGCACCTGATGCAGAGACATGAGAGTGGTATTAATCTCCTCGTCTAACTCTCAACAAGACAAGAAAATCTGGTTAAAGATCTGTTCAAATGAAGGAAATCACAGTAGCATTGTTTTCTAAATTGGCGTGGAGTGGGGCACTTAGGAACAGCTGTTGTGGCATGTCATGTACAGCACACCCAACAGCTTCATCACCTAATTTTACCCCCCCATGTGGGATACCATGCATTTACATTGTTATAAGTAGGGATGTAGGATAATACCTGCACATCATCGGTATTGGCTGATATTGGCTTTAAAATGAACTATTAGAATCGGCTAACATGCTTTTTCTTATTTTGCACAATGAATAATTATATATATTGAAAAGCATTGTATTTTACGTCTCCATCTGCTGGTGCGCCATCATTATAAGAGTATCCATGCATATTATGATGTTAATTCCGCTACAGTGGATACTTGATGATCACTAAAATTAGGTAGAGAAAAAGGTGGATATATCAAAATCGGTATTGATTATCAGTCAAATGAGCTGTTACATATCGGCATATTGGATATCTGCAAAAAAATCCAATATTGTGCATCCCTAGTTATAAGGTGCTAATATTTTCCTATTGAACGAATAATCGATAATTTACACTACCACTCCCGATTCCTTTCGATCAGGGCAGATCGAGTCAGTCTCTTCTGATTGAGGTGGTTACATGAGGCATTTTTGTTTTGATTAAGCAATTCTTTAGACTGTACGTAAGTGGAATATTAGGCTCCTTGTAAACACACCTATTGTCATGAGTCATTTGAATGACAAATGGATCCATTTTAAGGGATAAAACCTTTGGGCAGGTTCTGGAACTACCCGATCACTTCACTACGAGAGGCTGTCTGTCTCATTCTGTCCTCATTTTCATCAAAGAAGTCACACTTTGAGTTTAGCACATCTCTCTCTGTCGACTGCCAGGAGTTTGAGTTATTGCAAGTTGCAACAAAAGAGTGCCGTGTTTCAGGCAAGTGTTCAGTATTCTTGTAACAACAATGGGAGCCATGCCGAGCTTCCCACACTCAGCGCCGGTTGGTATACACAGGGGCTTAAAGTGTGGACCGTTAAAATCAGACTGTGATGCAATTTCAGATTGATACCGGGTTCGAAACAAGGTGGGGAACTAGCAGCAGCTGTCGGCAGAGTGTTAGTAGATCCTGGCTGTCGGTGGTAGTTTGTCGACTTTATCAGGTCATCTCACATCATTCATACTTATTACAAATTCATGTGGAGCTCATAAAATAGTCAAAGTGGCTGGTGAAGTTTGAAATCCGTCAGACTCTACATGTAATGGATCAAAATGTTAGTTGCCGTGATTACAGATTGAGTGTTTCTTTTTAGCAGGCAGCATGTGTGAAGTCGTACCAGTCTTGGCATCCACTGAGAAGTAAGGCTGGCCCTCCAGGATGCTGTAGACCACACGGGCACTGTTGCCATACGTGGGGTCATCGGCGTCTGTAGCGGTCAGCTGAATCACAGATGTTCCTGGGTACACATGGAGGCAAAGGGGAGGAGGAGATGAAGAGGTGGAAGATAGATGCTGGTCAACTACTCTACTAACAACATATAAATAAAAAGAAATAATTTTGGGTGAAGTTTTTCCGACTGTGGCTGGAGGAGATCCAGGAATCAACTATGATTATTTACTTCAAAGTATCCACAAAAAGTAGGTTTATGAATAGTGAATGAAGCAGATGGAGATGAGCCTGTAAGAACAAACAACTCTGCAGGGCGGTTTTATACTTTGTTATTGTTCACCACAGCTGCAGCTGCCCCCTAAAGGGTAATTCAAAATTCTTAATGTGGGTTTTGTAAGGTACTTATCCATAGAGCGTGCTTTACCTACAGTAGATAGTAGTATGGCCACAAAATCTAAGCAATCTACTGCTGTTGACAGGCGCAGCAGCAGAACTGAATTAGCCACCTAAAAAAACCCTATATCAGTTAAGGAGTACACTATATTTAGAATTTTTTCACTGCTTTTCCCCGCTGTCAGACAGCAATTTCCGCCAGGGAACTGAATCCATAATATTGATCTCTTTGAGGCCAGGCTCCATTGACAAAAACTAAAGTAACCCTAAAAAACACTTAAGTCCCAAACTAACCAATTGAGGCAGTAATAGACCGGCAGCTCCCGTGTTCTGCAAGGTAAAATTCCTGTTTTTGTTAAAGGAGTTTGGTAGCTTTGAAGACGGCGATATAACAGCTTCAGTTTCCCACTGGAAAGCGCTGTTAATGATGAATATAGCATACACTTAGACTGATATAAAATTTTTAGGTACTGACCAGGGGCGTCTCTAGGATTTTGACACATCCGGGGCTTAGCCCAGAAGAGTTAAGCAGATGCGCGCGCCGAAATTTTTAGACATAGAAACATTCTCCACATACCCTACAGGTACCTGCTCTTTCATTGTCCTCCCTTTGGTCTGCTGCAGGATCCCTGAACACATCCCTATCTGCTATCATACCTGAAAATTAAATGTAAACATAACATTTTATAGCTTATTTATGAATGTACGTATAGTCAATATTGGTATCCCATTGCAATTAATACAAATAATTATGGGCAAAGTTGCCACTAACTTATGGCATTTTCACATGCCCAAACACTGGACCAGTTACGCCACTCTAGTGTAGCATAAAAAAGACATATCTGAAATATTTTATTTTCCTGCATAATCGCCCAACTTTTCCTCTATTTTGCCCATCTGTCCAGCTTCATTTAAACCCAACCAGCGTTGGGGAACAACATGTTAACCTGTCCTAATGCTACCACCTAGTGGTGGAGAGACACCTTGAATAATCACACAGTGATTTTAAGAAACAAGCTAACTACCTCTTCCAACATCCCTTGTGCTTGTCTGTCTGATGGCAGCAGCAGTACCAGCAGAAGCAGCAGCAGCAGTGCCATCTTGATTATCATCATCTGAGAAAAAGTGTGTTAAATTATTTTAAGAACACACAATTCACACTACACTTGCATTCAGAGACGAATGCTTGGTTAAGTACAGGGGTGC
>NC_065516.1:7926266-7954517 GCF_006386435.1 Epinephelus moara
TAGCATCGTTAATGTGGTCTGTAGGATCTGTAGCGGTCGCCATTGTTGCTATCCTCACCAGTTACCCACCAGCGTACAGCTTGACATCAGCGTGGCGCTGATTGGCTAATCGCTAGACCCGCCCCCACCCCCAGCGTTCATTGGTCCGTCCATCGTTTGGACGAGATAAATCGCAAATTCATTGATGTATGCCAGACCAGAGATGCAAGCCTACTCAGTTGAGTGGGCGGGGTCTATGGTCTGGAACCAGGCTATATTCGGGGCTAATTAAAAAACATCCGGGGCTTTAGCCCCGAATGTTTTAGCCTAGGGACGGTACTACCGACCACCATCTACTGTATGCAATACACTGACTATGGATAGATTACCTCATATAACACCACTTAAAAAGCTTTAACTATCCCTTTAAAAACAAACACCACAAACAACAGTTTAGGTTCTGCTTTCATCCATGTTTGCCTTCATTTCCCCTGTTTACCTATTTTGGACATTTCAGGTACAGTTGCCTGATAGGGCCCATCCAAAAACCTCGGCTCGTTGTCATTGATGTCCTGGATTTTTACGATGAACTCAGACTCGGGCTCCAGAGGCCTGTCCGTCAGGCGGTTGCGGGCCTGGGCGCGGAGGGCGTACTGGGCCTTCACCTCGCGGTCCAGCCTCTGAATGGCGTGGATGTCCCCCGTGCTGTCATCGATGGTGAATGTGGTGCCTGCGCCCTCGCCTGTCAGGATGTACTTAATGGAGCCATCACCTTTATCCATGTCTGAGTGGAGCTGTGGAGATATTCATGCAGATGGCAATAAAAAATGTTTATTCCACAACGCATTTTCTCAAGTGGAATATACACTGTCTTGATTTTGGAGACATCTCAAGGGTTGTAGAAACTACTGGTGTCTCAGTAAAAAAAATTAAGGAGATGAGTCTCAAAAATCATGATTACATTAACAACAGGGTTATGACAGAAATATTGTGCAGTCCAAAACTACGGTCAGACAGTGACATGCTTTTGAGGAGATTTAATTAGCTCACATCTCTTAATTTTAGAACAATGCACAGTGATCCTAAACATATAGACAGGACAACCATAGCATGTTTTGGGGCCAAAAAAATAAAAAGTTCTTGAATATCCAAATCAATCATATGACCTCAGTCCAACTTAAAATGTATTAGTGACGTCAGTTTCAAGTGTTGCTAAGTCTGCGCTGAATGTACAGTCTTGGAAACCCTATAATGATATTTCAACAAACAAAAATTCAAAGCTAGCTTTGGTTGCAGCGTCTTTAGTGTGATAATGCTACTTTTCTCTGTTTAGTACCATTGTAAATTAAAACCCTGTGTTTTGGACAGTTGGACAGATAAAATAAGAATTGATATAAATCACAAGTTAATGAATAATGGCAATAGTTGTTTATGCCACCTTATGTTTAACTGTCTAATTACTGTCTAAAATTCGGGGACGATGCATAAACCCCTACTTACTCTTCATCCAGTGTAGATATAAAAACCCTCAAATTAAAGCAGTGTGTCTGCACTTAAACCTCACAGCAATTAAATTCACTGTGCTGGAGTACAGAGCCAACACAACAACAAAAAATGTGTACAGTCCTACTGCTTTATATTTAGAGAGCAATTTCTATTCATTCAGCTTGCTCAGTGGCACACTGAGAGGAAACCAGGCAAAAGTTTAAAAGGTAAAGGTAAAGGAGCCCCTAATGGCCACTCATACTGGCATATTTTGCAATGGCAACCATAAACCCCCTTAAAACCTCCAAAAAGGCAGTACGCAGTGCAAAGTTGCCCCCCCTTCTCAACGTAAGATATGCATATGGACATGGATGGAACCTTCTGTCTGCTCTGCGTTTGTGTCGTCCATATTTGTGAACATTTTTTGAAAGCTTACGGATATGAACGAAATGGAGCAGTACCACCACAAACTGTGGGGGCAGAGTAACCAATAGTTCAAGCAAGATTCGAACACGGGATACAACAAAGACAATTTAAAATAGCAAAACTTTTTGAGAGGTTATGTGACTTTGTCTGAAATTTAAACATCAGGGCAATGTTACTTTGCCGGGGCACAGGGACAGACAGTCACTACAGAACAGCTGGGAGGAGACTGGATGGAATTGGATGGCAGAAAAAGTGGAGATCCATTTGAGACAGCAGCTTTCTAGAGGATGTATAGATAGATAACTTTATTGTCCACCTCAGTCGAGATTTGTCTTTGGTTTCTCTCAAACATATCAAAGGTATGTACAGACATAAAAAAATATGACACAATAGTGCAAATATGCAGATAGGAGCTTCAAGCCACTGTGTGACAGATGAATAGTTTTATTTAGGACAGTCAGGGCTGATGGGCTTCTTTGCCTGGGGGCCCTTAGAGTCTAGGATCACCACTGAACATGCTACAGCCCAAATTTGCTATTACAAGTTAGAATCCAATGTTTACATTGTCAGTGCCAGCCCATAGTATAGGCAGTACAGGCAAATGCTAATGGTGCCATCATCCATAGGGGGTGCCTCAAAAGGGGGAAGTAAAAAAAATCTAAATGTTTTTCTTTTATTGTTTTAAACTAATACTGCTACTATTCATTTGGAATAACCACCACTGGGTCTTTGTTTTAAATTGCACAAAAACCCGTATAAGACAGTTCTGTCAAAACATTAATTCCTAATTAAACCAGTGGGTAAATTAACGCTAGACCTCCAGGGGTGATGTGTGGTTAAATGCGTACTTTAATACTGCAGCTGTAAGTAGACATGTAATCACAGCTTACGGCCTGTTTGTTGCCATGGGCCCTGCAGTGCAATCAGTTGCCTTTTGTGGCCTGTGAGTGCAAATGCCAGCCTGTTGATGTGCAATCACTCCTTACTTTGTACTTAAAGGGTCTCTGCATATGATGAGTACTTACTGCCATCACACTGGCATTGCAGAATTAAATGCCCCCATTGACGTCTGTCTGGTATATAATCAACAGGCGAGCTCACAACACTGCAGTGACAAAAAAACCCACTGACTCAAAAACCACACTCTTTTTCAAGATACTTGCTTTTGCCTTTTCGTCGTCTGGGGCCACTACGTGAAATGACCGAGCTGAGGTTGTTGAACTGCTAAAAGTTTGCAGCTACAGAACTCATTGTTGTTATTCCGGTGATAGTTCAGAAGCAATCTTCACAAAACCTATCATTCCCCGAGCAGCCAGAGAATACAGCTTTTCCTATCTCTTCGGACAACGTGAACCACCTGCACTCTCTCCTGGAAAGTGCCACGCATCCGAGCTCGGCCCAGAATATATTTTTTTAATCAACACCCCATTGTGGGCTTCAGCCCTGTGCCTCGTGGTGATATATCTCAGGCCGGTGCCTTCCCCTCCCGCCTCATCCGCCTTCTCCTCCACTGATCCTTCCTCTCCACTCATACCTATGAAAAGAGTTTGACACTCAGGCTATCAATTACCTGCTCCGTCTCAGCCCAAACCTTCGACATCCCCACAGCTCTGAATACTAAGCTCCTCAACAGTCACAAGGTAGGGTGAGCTGAGGAGAAAAAAACCTACAGTACATGTGTCTCCTGCTTTGTCATATCCTACAGTGCCTTTCTGCCATGAGTGGCTCTCTGGGAAACAGCCCAGCATGTCAAAGTTACTTATTTCATTCAGCTTGGAAAAATGAGGGTGTGCGGCTTTAAAAAGAATCATTGAAGAAAGGATAAATGGAAAGATGGAAGTGAATATGCTACAGCGACTGTAAGCAGATACAGTACTTTATACCACAGCATACATGGTTCCCTCTCAGGACTTGTTACTCTCGTATCTGGTCGAAGCACATGACTTTTTGGATCCTGGCTTTTTCCTCGGTATTCCCGAGTGGTTGAGGGGAAGTTATTCCAGAGCACTAATTAGGCAGGTTTGCATCATTTCCAATGGGAAATTTCAGAGGACGTGCGGTTCAGTGTTTTAAAAGTCGACGAGGAATACTGAGGCAAATTCAAAGGTCAGGAGTCTGTGTTTTAAGATCAAGGCAGTGTAGTTTCAGGAATTTGGGAACAGAGAGTATTTTAATGCCTTTACATTTGGGCATTGAGAGAGATGCACAGAAAAGCCTTTGTTCTTTCTTTGTGCCCAAATTTGTTTAAATCCATGTTAGTGAGCACTTTACCAACATAATATTTAATCCATCCACCTATAGGTGTCACATATCAGGATGCTAATTTAACTGCCTGATTGTTACACAGGTGTGACATGGGCTGGTCACAATAAAACCTACTCTAAAATGTGCAGTTTGATCACACAACACAATGCCAAAAATGCTGCAAGTTATGGGGGGAGTATGTCATTGGCATGCATACTGCAGCAATGTTCACCAGAGCTGTTAACCGTGAATTCATTTGACCACAAAAAGCCATCTCCAGTTAGCCTGGAAATCCAGACTCAAATCTAGAAAGATCTTGAGTCTGGCCCTCACCGATACACCCTTCCTACCCAAGGGGCGGCACTAACTGAGGCATATTACATGCCGCTGCACACAATTGGATAGCACGATAGCCAATCAGAGCAAAAAACAAGGTGACGTATTCATTGCAGTAAGCCCCATTTGTTTGCCGACTAGTGGGGATAACTGATAGTATATTATGCTTTTGCTGTATCCCGTCAGCAAAACGGCAAAAACTTCCTTCCTGGAAGCGAAGGCTTCTAGGGCAGTCTTCTGTTCGTCTCTCAAGGAAAAAGATAAGTGTTTTGCCCTCAATTTGAGTTAATGCTTTAATTTCATGTTAGAAGTAACATACTAGCTGTATAAAACACGTCATGGGAACAGAACAATAAGTGTAGTTGGCTCAGCATGTCTTCAAAAGCTAAATTGAATGGACACGGTCCTTCGGCAGCTGCCATCTTGGCTGTTTACTTTTCGACTCCTACGGCGCAGCCAAATATTACACACTGGCCCTTTAATACAGCACAGCTCTTTGTTTCATCAATGCTGAAATGTGCCTCTGACAATATTTTATTTATCTTTATTTTACTGGAAAACTTCCAAGTAACTAGACCAATTTACTGTAACTCACATTTAGTGTCAACAGCTATCGTACTGGGATACTTCAATTATTCTGAAGTGGCATTCATTCAATGATTACTGTGTTTTCCACTTATAGAAACAATGACAAACTGCTCATCTAGATCATCTAAAAAGGACTCTAATGATGAATTATCTGCCAGCGTGAACTGTCAGTTGGTGACTTAATGACATGCAGGCAGCTAACGTTTCTCCACAGTACAGTACAAATATGTTTTGTCTTTTTGTCAAACAGCCAAAACAATACAGAGTGGCATCTGTCTGTAACAAAACCACCTTTAGCTGAGCGTGCAAAATTCTGTAATGCATCTTTACCTGATGAGTTTCATTTGTAGTTGTAGGCCTAGTTATAACCTGTTCAGAACCCAATTATGTTCCAAACAGACACAAATAATACTCTAATGGTGTATTTCTACTCTAAATGAACTCATAATCATTAGCAAAATATTTTTTTTGATGAGGATCCTTTGTGTTAATTTTTCCGTCCATTCCAATGGACGAAGAATCTGTATGCAGAAACCACATAACATTACAAATGACAAACAAAAAAACATGAGATTATTTCTTTTTCATCAATGGTTAATTCATATAAAACACATGGCCTACAGAGACTGCTGGTATAAATGGGCTAGCAAGGCTAAGCCCTGCCTATCTTTTACAATAAAGATGAGAAAATTATTAAATTAAAGAAAATATTAGTTATTGAACCTTAGAACTGATTGTGTTTTTTTGTGGAACCTATAGCAGCAACAGCACTAAAATAGTCACAAAAACGCAGGATTTATCTAAATGGGCTGATTTTTTACAGCCCATACTCCTAGAATCAGCTTCCAATCATTGTTGTCACATCGTGAGTGACAGGTGTGGTGACCAGCCCCCTTGATTTACTGTCCAGTTGGGCTAAATTAATTCAGCCCAGGCCACTGACTTTTGGCCAATGACAGTGCGTGGAAGTACAGTGAGGGCCTGCCCGCTGTTACTGTAGTGTTGAGTCTTGCAAAATGCGTTAGCATCATGCTGAACGAGGTGGATTATTTTAAATGCTGTCTATCGAGCGGGACCTCATCCAGAAATTAACTTAAATGACTTGGTGATTAACCTGTTTGCATCCCAGAAAGGCCGTCGATGTGAGCTTCTCTTCAAATAAGGTAGGCCCAAGTAGGACTGGGCAGTATTCGCGGTGACGGTAACTTACCGCAGTAAACATGAACAGCAGAACGGGGCCCGGCGGCCGGCCTGCCTGCCTCACGCACCTCCCTCGCTGCGTGATGGAGGTGGCCTGGCCGACCGCCCCAAACCCAGGCCCGTGGGAGAAGGGGGCCCGGGAGCCGCCGGCCATCCCTCTTCCCTCTAATGTTTATACATACTATATAACGTTTTATACACAATAATAGATGGATTAGCAACCGTTTTACTTCGGACGATAAATAGTTTCCATCCTAGACTTGTATGGCTTTTTAAATTGATTTATTTAAGGTGTAAAAAAAAGACAGAAGATGATACCACGATATCATACCCTCACCGTATCCCCCCAAAATAATACCATGATATTGATTTTAGGCCATACCTGAGATATTGGATAAAGGAGATACCCCACCGTAGGCTTATCCAATGTTAAGAAAACGGTTACTCTTCACTCTTCCTGTCTCCTAAGTGGGCGTGGTTAGCTCTCCCTCCAATCAGAGCCTGTTCTCCCTCAAAGATCCCGAGATCTCGCAAGAACTTGTTTTCTGAGACGGACAGGGCTCAAACAAAGTTAAATTTCTCTTGATCTGTGCGGATGAAAAATGCAGCTTTAGTGTCAGAATGTTGGTAAAATGTGTGGCTTGTGGAAAATGAACCCAATATTTACTTTAGTGACTGTAGGGTGAAAGAATTGACCATAAATTGTGATCACGTTCATTTTCCTCATTGACGACAATACATTCAAAGCTGCCGCAAGTCTCCTACGGGGGTGCTGACGTCACTGAATCAGGAAGTGAGCTGAGTGGGGTATCTCGCTTTATCCAATATCTCTGGCCATACCACCCAGCCCTAGGCCCAAGCCCTAACCTCTTATTAAAGGAGCATTACTCCTTTCCTTTCTTTACAGTGTGTGTGTGTGTGTGTGTGTGTGTGTGTGTGTGTGTGAGCGAGCCAGCTTTTGGCATCAGAACATTTTTGTAGTTAGCCTAATTCTCTAGTTTTGTTGTAGTGCATTGTTGCTGTAACCTGGTACTGTATCTCGGTGTGATGTTACTGTTACTGCAGCTGAACTATTGATCAGTATAGGCCATAGGCCTAATGCGTTAGCCCTCCCACCCAATTTCACCACGAGCCGCTACTGATGGCCTACATATTTTGAGATCCACCATCAGATCCACCATCCATTTCAATAGACGGATTAAGTTTTAAATCTTTCATATGATACTTTGACATGTGTAAGTAATGTAACATGTCATTTTACTTTGAGCACAGTTTAAACAAAATGTATATATGTTAACAGTAAATGGATTAGAATATGCCTTGTGCTTACTCCTTGCCTCACAGTTGGCTATGCTCATTAAAAAGGGGGCAGTCCACTTAAGATAATGTAAAATACTGTGATTGGCTTATAGGCATCCCGTCAAATAAGTTTGTGCATTTGTGTGGAGTCAGATGACAGTGATCATACTTTTAGACATCCTAGAAAAGTTATGCTACAGCTGATAAATAGGAGAATCCTGCTAATTACACTTATCTATCCCTGGGATTTCATGACACTGGTTTTCAGAGAGGCTAAAGTAATGGGATATTTTCAAAGCATTTTCACATTGGCGCTCTCCGGCTCAAACACTGTGCACATACGATTTAAAAACAAGATTGTTGTGTCTCCCTGCTGATGATGACTGGCCTTACAACTATTGATCAAATGTTCAATTCACTTTAGCGACTGAGCGATCAAAGTGCTCCTTTGTGAGTATCCATCCCTTGTCTGCTCTTTTCAGAGCATGTCAGTTGTGTTGCAGACGTGCTCTGTCCACTTCTGTGGAATGAGGCCGACTGAGTGAAGCCGCGGTTCGAGTCAATTAACTCAATCACTGCTGTCTGGCTCTGGTTCAAAGTGGACAGAGGAGAGCCTGTCTATAGTATGGGCGCAGTGCATCCAGGGATTAAATTGGGATTTTTTTCCTTTCGTTGTGGTTGAAGTTTGCTGCGCTGCCCACCCATGATCTTCTCTTTTGCATTCGTGCGCTCGGCTCTGGCTCAAGCAGCAGATGACCTGCAGGCTGCTGAGCTCCCCTATAGATCTATTAGTTTGCCCTGTTTGAAAGTTACTAGTTGAAATCTCTTTGAAACACCAACACTAAGGCACCCCCATGTACACAAAGTGGAGAGGACATGCAGAAACGCTGCTCCCCTACCAGGCCAGGAACATCCAGGCTTTGCATCTCTCTAGGTTATACCTTTTATGTGTGTGCATGGATGTGTGCAGGATGTATGCAACACTGACCTTCCCGATATAAAGTGGCTCCAGTCCGGTGTACTCCTCCAGG
Organism: Epinephelus moara; assembly: GCF_006386435.1. Classification (NCBI taxonomy): domain Eukaryota; kingdom Metazoa; phylum Chordata; class Actinopteri; order Perciformes; family Serranidae; genus Epinephelus; species Epinephelus moara. The sequence goes on from NC_065516.1 coordinate 7,934,855, forward strand.
ACAAAGAACTGGTTCCACACCCAGCCTCTCTTTACCCTCTGGAGCAATGCTGAGCTGCCTGTGTTTTCCTCCTCTGTGGGCTTACCCAGAAGGCTGTGGGGCAGAAGGGTCAAAATGCAGAGGGCCACAGGGAGCACGCTGCTGGCAACTGCTGGAAGATGCAATCGGTCTCCCATTGTGAAGAGCAGGGTAGTACTTGAGAAAACTTTTCCAATTTCTGCAGTTGTTCCCTGGCTCTCTCTGGCTACTGTTGGCGTCCTGAAAGAGAAAAGAAGACAGATTAGCCTCAGATTTATTTCCTTTTGGACGCCGTCATCCTTTTGTCATACACTGAGGTCCAGTCTATGTTGCACTGTGGGACGCCTGCGGATGACACATATTCGTAGCTTTTTCTCCTGCTTTCCAGATTAGCCCTCTACTACTGAGTTTTTGTTGAGCTATAATGAGCCTTACCACAGTTGAATGAAGGGGACCTCTTATGCTGCTGAAGAGGCCACATGGAGGAGGCAAGGAGGTAATATCAGAGAAGGAGAAGGCGGGGACAATGGGTATACAACAAAACGTTCATGTCATGCTGCCGCTCACTATTACAGACCCCCTCACCATCAGAAAGTTATAAATATAAAGAACAGAAGACTGGATGTCAAGGGTGTTCGGCAGGTTACGTAGTGTAATTATTTCTTGGTGAACAACAGCCCGGGGGTGTTGTCGCCACCACTGGGTAGCCAGGCAACCACATGACAGCATAAACAAACAGGCAACCTGGTTTCAGAGAAATGACCATGACCTCTTCACACCGCATTATGTGATGGTAACACATAATGTGTTCAAGTTAAGTGTCAGCACCAGGATAACAATGTAGATGAGAAATCAATAAGAATCCTTTATCATGGTGGACACAGGAGCGAGCAGGGGTTAAAGCTAATCGTCATGCCATCAGCACGTTATGTGGCGTTTAGAGGTTGTGGTCATTTCAAGTATTTCTGTGACTTCAGGTAGCAGTTGGGTTCATAATTGAGCTTTAGGCTGCGTCCACAACAAATCATGTGTTGCAGTGATTAGTTGCAAGGTTGTGTGGCGGTTCGGTAGTATCACTTAAATGGTCCATCTGTGGGGGAGTTGAGGGTGGACACCAAATACAGAGAGCAAATCTCCCCATCTCAGTGAGTATTTGTCACCGCTATAAGTTTGTTCACTTTGACTTAAGAGATCTGTAGAATTCCTCTTGATTGTCATTACTGTATCTTTACTGCCACAAAAGACATGAGTGCATGCACATACAAGCAAATCAAGTGCTCTCCTTTGTCGGATAGTACACACAAGCTATAGACAGATTGGCCACTGCAGCATGACAGCAGGTTGTGTTTCTGCAAAAGTTTGATTCTGTTTCAACTTTCTGCCACAGGCTGCTGCGTTTTTATTTTTGTTTTGGGGGGATGGGGGGCCTACGGACGCAGCCTAGAAGCACTACCCTCATTTAAATAAATGGGCGGACTAGCACCTGATTTGGTGTGAATACAGCCTTAAGGCCCTGACAAAGCAAGCTGATGGTTGGCTGTCAGTCAATGCTGAGCTTTTTTTTCAGCCAATTCAGCATATTGAATTGGCGTCAATGGCAGATCGGTGAATAACTTTACATTACAAACACTGCTACATGTAGCTACATGCTAATGTCAGGGACACATAATCATGGTTGATTGTTTAATTCTCTTGGTTAACTTGTCCATGATCTTTGAATCATATTCTTGCTGGATTTTGGTTTAGGAGCTTTTATTGGTGATTTTTAACAGAAGAACGTGCTGCTATGCTTCATTATAATCATTGTCTGGCTGCAAGTGCCCTGCTACATGTAGCTACATGATAACGTGGGGGAAACATGTAAACTTAGTTGCTGACGTTTTTAATTTGTCCCAGATTTTGGAACATATTGGTTGGAACATGTCCATTTTTGGAGATTTTATTTTAGAAGCTTTCTTTTCTAATGATTTTGTTACTGATAAAAAGTTCCGAAATGCTGACCAATCACAGCAGATTGGGCTTTTCTAGAGGAGGCTTTAAGAGACAGGTGCTAAAAGGGAGCATCTCAGACAGAGGGTGAATATATGTGTTCCATCACAGACAGTATAAGGAAAACAAAGAGTTTTTTCACCATTAAAGCATGTAAACATGTTCTGCTAGAAACCCAACATATAAATATAAACCTAAAATGAGCATAAAAGGTCCTCTTTAAAACTTTGTAATGGAAACAGAACTAATTGGAGCCTGCAGGAGAAAACAGAAATGATTGCACGCTTCAAAACCACCAGCTTCAGCTGCTTTTTCCCTCCAGATCGGGACAATCAGGCATTTCACATCGACAAAAAAAAAAAAAAAGTGAAACCACACTCTTCCCCTTCCTTCCTCCTCTTCCTGTCATGAGGAGAGGCGAGCTCCTTCACACCTCCTGGAAAAGGCCCGGGGGTGTGATGTTCTGAGATTGTAGTGTTTCTGTTAACACCCCTGCTCAGCTTTACTCACACCATGTTCTACAATATCCCCTCAGCACTGCACACCGCTCATTACAAGTGTACTGTGTTTTTTTTCCCTATATCTCAGGTTTTGGAAGGCCCCTATGGTATTGCCTGGATGTTGGATTTTATGCCTCTAAATACTGTCTCCCGCTGCATTGCTCTTTTTGATACGAACATCACAGGAATCTTTAAGATCAGCTAGGTCAATTCCGTGAATTTCTGGCAGGAGGTGTTTTTTAAGGTTACACATTGATCTGAGCTAATCAATACCTTTTCGCACCTACGCTACCTCTTTCCATCTGCATCTTGTTTTTATGTATTAGGAGGATGGCCGCATCTGCCCGCTCTGCCTGCATTAACGAGCTTGGGGGGGGGAATAGGCGGATTGATGGTGAAAAGGCAGAAAGAGGACAGGGGGAGAAAGGGAAAGAAAAGCTAAGAGGCTGTTAGCAGGGGGAGGTGGAAAGTTTGGGGCTGAAAATAAAAAACAGCGGAAGAAAAAGAGACTGTTTGACTCATGGGCTGACTCCATTATGTTTTGTAAGAGAGAGTGCATTGTGCTGCTGCAGACTCTCTCTGAATCGCCAAACTCAGTTAATCATTGTTGAAGAGGCACAAAAGGCAAGGAAGGGTGGGGGGCGTGGCTGCATTGTCAGCAGGAGGCTGGGCCGAGTGTGTGCGTGCATGCATATGTGTGAGTGTGTTTCTGTGCCTCCTCTGCTGCTTGGCAGGACGGGTGACACTTGACCTCGTTGCACCCCTCTTTTCTGCCTATTCAAGCTGCCTGGTTGCCATTATGAAGTAAAATTAGCTCCCTGTTCTTTGCTCAAAAACCCCCGGCCTCAACCTCTCGGCTCCTCCCCTCAAAGGTCACAGCTTGCACCCGAGCATTTTGCTCCATTTTGTCGTCCCTAATGAGGTGACATGCGACGTGATTGTGCTGGCAAAACATTTCACACATCTCTCTCATGGCATTTCGCTTGTTTAATAGAAAAAAGGCAGCTGGCGTTTGCCACACAAGCTGTGAATTGGAGGGATGGGAAGATGAAGGGATGAGGAGCGAGGTGGAGGGTGGAGAAGCAATCATATGACAAAGCTTAAGGCAAAGAATTGAGGTATTTTCCCACCAGGCTGAAACATTCTTCCCACTTGAAAACCTGCCTAGCATTCAAAAGAAAATAACACAATTTGTTTGTTAGTGTGCAACAGCAAAAGAGCAAATTAACGGCAAAAGTGGAAAAGCAACATCCGGTTTTTATGTTTGTTTTGAAAAGCAAGAAACCCCTGAAAGCAAAGGTGTTCGCTGAGAGGGAGGAAGAGATTGAGTGACAGTGGAGGAGACAGTGATTGTCAGGGGGAGCAGCTGGTGTGACAAAATGATGGGCCATATTGTTGTATCATCTTACTCCAAGTCCACCTGCTGCTCCATTAACTGCGATCTGACAAAGACAGACTACATCAAACTGCTCCTACAGCAGTGAGAGAGGTGAGCGTTTCCTTCCAACGGAGGAAAACAAACCCAGAAAGAACTCTTACAGTACGACTGACTGACCACCTCCAGGCAGAGGCAGCATGCATAATCTCACTAACTCCATCTGTTCAGATTAATGAGTCAGTAATGCCCAAAATAAGTAAACTGTATTCTGTTCCTGGATAATAACTTTAGGAAACACTCATGGATTTCTGTAAAAACTTAAAATCTAAAAGTTGGTATTTGATACTTCATGATCCAAATCATGTAATAATATCACCAGTTTTAGACTTTTGATTTTGGTTACTTGTGTTTACTGATGCATTTGAAATGCTTGGCTTATTTTGCTAATTTAAAGGCATGCTCCCCCCCCCAATGATTATTTATACATCAGTTACTCACCTTGTTTTACATTGAATCCAAGAGGAAAATCCACATGCCTCCACAGTGAACCAAGAATCCAAAAATGGAGAAAATTCTTGATGAATTGAAGTCATAGGGGTCCACGTTTAACAACAGCAAAACTATACCAAAACATCCTTCTCATAACTCGTGCAGTATAACCAAAGTCTCGGTATCCAGTACTTCCCAAACAGACAACCCTTTTTGACAGGGAACTGAACTGAAAGTAAAATGTATCCATGCACTTTCTTTAATACCAGACTCCATTGACAAAAACAGTCATTTTACCTTGCTGAACACACGAGTTGCTGGTCTACCGCTGCCTTGACCAGTTAGTTACTTTGTGTCATTGTGTGACTTTGATAAATCTGAACTAACTCTTTAATAAAACCAAAGTCACACAAAAACGCAACTTAACAAACTGATTGAGGCAGCGGTAGACCAGCAACTCCTGTGTACAGCAAGGTAAAATGCCTGTTTCACTTTAAGTTTAGCATTAATTGGTAAAGTTTTAGCAAAAATGCATGTGTTTGGAAAGTACTGAGCATACAACTGGATAAATGAGACTTATTCTGCATGGGTTGTGTGAGAGTTTGTCAACAGATGTTTTGCTAAAGTTTTGCTGTTGTTAAAGCAACCCACTATGACTTCAATTCATCAAGGATTTTCTCTGTTTTTTGATTCTTTGTTGGCTGTAGGCATATGTGGAAAAACAAAGTTCACTGAAGAAATTCAGTGCAACACATAGCCTAATGACTCATTCATATACAAAAAATCATTTGGGGGGTGAAGTATTCCTTTAAACAAGTATTATATAGGGAAGAAGTGTTAAGGCATCCGCAGCTATCATATTTATGAAACAAAATAAAAGACTGCAAAAATGCAGACTATTACCTATGGCTAAAAAAATTGGACAATTAATAATAAATAATAAAAGGCAACTTTTTTAAAAACCGATTATTCACTGAAGTCATTTTCAAGCAACAATGCCACATTACCTAACTTCTCAAATGTTAGGGTTTGCTTTTTTTCTCAGGTTTATGTGAGAGTATACTTTATATGTTTGGGTTTGGACAGTAAGTCAGACAAAAAAAAACATGTCAATGACATTTTAAGGACCAAATGATTACTTAATTAAATAATTGTTCCAGTGCTAATGTTATCACAGACCTCACCCAGACCTTTCGGTCCGAGTCACTGAGTGAGATTACCAGGGGCCAACTCAGTGTGTGGTACATTAGTATGGGTTCGCCCTGTTTAAGTGCTATGTGGAGCATTATTAAGTGTTAATTTCACAGTGGCCAATGTCTGTGCTCCACTCACCTCGGCTCTAAAAGGAGGCCTCCCAGACTGTGGAAAAGGTCCTTAAAAACTGGGTGGACCCATGAAAAAGGGTTCCACCCACCCTGGCAGTGCAAAACGTCACGGCCAATTTGTTAACCACAATTGATTCTGCACGGTGGATGCCACGGCGAAGGCCCTGTATATTTGCGACCCGGGCGGGAGGCTGCATCGATGCACTTTGACTTTTTTTTTTTAAGATGCAGAAGTGCCGGCATGAGAAAGTGTCTTTCAATAAGCCGAGTACAATAAGCTGAGCGGGCGCTGTTGCAAAAATGTAAAAGCGTTTTCTTAAATACAGCCGCTGAATCTAATTTCGCTTCCCGGGCCGAGCTGAGCGTGACGAGCCACATTCCTCAACCAAGCGTAGTTTTTTAATTTATGAATGTTTATTTACTTATTTGCACGTAATTAAAGTCTGCTGTAGCACCAACTTTTAATAAGCAGGCTGTCCCCGCAGTGTGGCCTCTGGTATGTTTGTGTATGTGTGTATATAAAGACGGAATAAAATGACCAGGTCTTGTGGCGTCTAAAGCAAAGGGTCTATACCGTCACCGCCCGCAGCAGGGACCCAGTTTCCTCAGCAGGGAGAGATGGCAGCCTTCAAAGGCAGAGACAGGCTCAGGGAGGTGTGTATTCTGGCCAAACTCTCAAGATCACACAGTTGTTTGTGTGTGGGTATGAATATGAGTTCTCTGTGGATGCACAGCATGCTTATGTATGTGTGTGTCAGAGCTACCCTCTATTCGTCCTCATTCCTCTAACCCTGTCCCCCCCTCAGGACAGAGACGCCGGCATGGGGCAGGCTTTGAACCTGCTTCTGTCGTGCTCTCTAACTGTGGGGAGCTCCCCGGGCCTCGGCATGTGCAGCTGTGTGCGCCGCTGCCACCGCTGTGCCGTGACGAGCGTCTCCCTCCCGGCGGCTTGTTTACTGTAAGGTGTTTTTAATTACTTGTCCCTTCTTCCACTCTTGATCTGGCTTTGTGCGCCTGGTGAGCCTCAGAAGTTTGCTCTGATACTCCAGCTTCTTTAACCTCCTCTACATTCTTGTCTGTCCTTTCCAACATCTGTGTTACATCTGTATCATTCAAACTCTGCACTTATTTTTAGTTTCCCTTAATCCTGTCTCTTGTCTCAGACCCTTTCTCCTTCCCCTCCCCTCCCCGGTGCACATTCAGTTCATTCATCACTCTGTGGAGGCCATAAAAAGAGCCTTGTCATTTATGAAAAAATTAAATCACACAAACTGGCATTCATCCCAGCCACTGGTGCATGGAGATGATGTCACCATGCATAAGCGTCATCCGGAAAAAAAGTTTGCAATCAGTGTCACTCCGCCGCAAATTAGACAGCAGTGTCTTGGGGACAGACCCTTTCAAATTAATATCGAACTCGTAAGCTCTTTTGAATTTCGGGGGTTTTTGACTCAGAGGAGAATTACAGTTTTCATCCACCACATGGCTGCAGCTGGAGAATCCTCCCCTCCATTAGAGCATTTCCTACGCTGGAATGTCATTTAAGATATCTCAACCAAGAGCACCATCGCAGAAACCTGAAAGGTGTTGTTAATATGGAGGCCGGCGCACAATGCTCATCTTTCAGAGGATCCTTCACCGCCTCTTGCTGACACTGATAATGGCTGGAAAAGTCTTGCTGCCCCAGCGACAGCGCGCATGCCAATCTAGTGTCTTATTTGTCGGCTGGAGCTTACAAGACAGGCGATAGCTTAATGGGTTTTATAGGGGGGAAAAAATGAATCTGTTCTCATCTTGAGAAACTAGAACCTTGGCTCAGGCTGAGGGATGAGGTCTGAATGCCAAACAGAGGTCCGTAAAAAGCAGATAGGCATTCCTCTCCCTTCAGCATGACTTGTTTGAAGTAGCGACAGTGTAGACGTGCTGAGAATTGGAGCCACGCTTTGAGCCTGAGCTCGTGTTCACAAAAGTTTTTTAATGTGTCACAGAACCCCCTCCCGGCTGAGTCGAGGCTCTCCAAATATTCACCGTGACCTACTTTTGACAGCCAGATATGCAATGTATTTGTTCCTGTAAACATTGTTTATCAATTAACACACAGAGAGGGAAAAAAATGAACCATCGATTCAGTGCGGTAATGAAACGGTGCTCCCACCTCGTGTCTTATTCCTCCCAGCGCTCTCCATCTCCACTCAGAGAGTTTCAACGCTCAGTTACAGCTGACAAATCCCCAGTCACCCTTAAATCATCCTCACCATTCACTGTTTACAGCTTGAAAGTATTATTGGCATTTCTCATTGGCACTGCTGTGTTTCAAAACATGACCGGTGAAAGTCAAGGATTATTTTTCTCTTTTTTTCATGCAAAAAATTCCACACCTTACCTTTTTCCTTTTCAACTTTATTCCTCTTTCTCAGTCCTTCTTCTGTGAAAAATGCTCGTTTTTCTTCTTCTCTTATCTCTTTGTTCTTCTTTTCCCTGCACGCTCCCTAAATTTCCCTTGTAAAAGTTGTGAAAGCTACTGCCTGCAGTGCATCAGTTTCCCTAAAGTCACCTTGAGTCCATGCTCTCGCTCACTGTCCTCTTTGTAAAGTTTCCCCTTTCTCCATCTATATATAAGTATAAGTATATATATATATATATATATATATATATATGTTCTCTTGCTGCCACTACTCTGTCACCGCTGCTTTCTGCCTCTCATAGCTGTCTGCACACTCTCATCCTTGGTGTTGCCTATCTGGGGACCCAATCAGACTAAAGGACCAATTGTCCCTCACTTAACAATCAGTGGGACAGCCTCCCGCGACTCCAATGTAACCCAGCCATCTCCAAACTCAAGCATGGGTCAGAGCAAGAGACAGAAAGGAGGAGGAGAAAGAGGAAGAAGAGGAGGGGAGAGGGAGTCGTTGAGGGGTAGATTGACAGCAGGATAGGGGGGAAATTACAGCGAGGGGGAGGTGGAGGGGGGGGGGGGGGGTGGAAATCAAAGAGGTGGAGTGAAATCAGGCGAGCAAAGGGATGGAGGAATGAGAAGAGGGAGACATGAGGTGCTAGATAGTGAGCGGTGGAGGGAAATGCTCCCGGGAGCACCACAAAAGCATTTCATCTCAGGGTATTTGCAAGTGAAAAAAGTGACCAGCGTGGTGGGGAAGGACTCAGGAGTGTGTGTGTGGAGATTGCCACGGGTGCAGGGTCCTTGGATCACTGACCAGCCGAGTAGAAAACGCAAAGGATGAGGAGGGGGGGGAAAGAAATCACCTTCTCTCACACGGCAGCGAACCTGCCCTAATGCATTTTAATGAGTCGGTGTTGTACACGGCTGGATCTGTAGAGGGATTTATGGGCATAAAAGATGAAGCTTTAAACTGCATTATATTCCACTGCTTGCCCAGTCAGAGTCAAAGCAATTAGTTTTCCAAATTGGCAAAAAGATCCTGAAAAATTAGGCGCATGCCAATACACACAAAAAGCGCAGCGGAAGATTAGTCATGGTCACGGAGATCTGATCCCTGTTTAGCACTGAGTGAGAAAATAGCAGTGTTTCATTTAAGCAATCATGGAATTAATGCAGCAAAAAGAGGTTTTCAGAGTTGAGTCTCTTGCATATTTCTCCTCATGAAGAGAAGGACTGGGAAAATGAAATCATATTGAAGATGTACTCAACCATGTTTAAACAGAAATGAGAATATATTACACAGAAACAAGAAGTGTTCTAGGCTGCTGCTCGGGCTCTTATTTGGTATTTTTTCATTATGTCTCTGAGCTGTTTTCATATTATATTTACAGACAAAATAAAGTGACGGAGCTCCAGATATCAGCTAAAAGTTTCCCCACTATTCATAGCCAATTGGAAGGACTTTGCTCTTTTTTTTTCCTCCACTCGACAGCCCTTTGACTCTCCTTAATCTTCCTGACAGAGTAATTTGGTTTGTTGTCCAGCTCTAAAAATACAGATGAAGGCTGTTGTCACCTAGCGAGCCAGATGGTCAAAAGGTTGTACTTCTCCATTGGTTCAATATGTTTTTTCTTTCTCCCACTCTGTCCCTTTCAATATGTCTTCTTTCTCATTTGGCAGGTCATTCTTCTTCACCACTGGTCGCTCCCCCTCCCTTCCCCACTGCCCTCCCCATCCTCTTTGTCTCTTTGAAGACCTGACTGGTTAGCGCCCCAGCCAATCTGTCAGCGAATGCTTGACTGGACCCCCAGAAAAAAGGCAGGGGGGTCCCTCTTTGTTGGGGCGGGCCACAGAGAGGGTGGCATTCAGGCCCATTGAACACCACCTTCCATCACTGCGGCAGAGCTGAGGATAATAATTGGCAGAACAAATTGAACCTATAGGGCTTACGGAAGGGCCTCTGTCTGTTTTAAAGTCTGTTATGGTGGTAGACGTCTGGAAAACAAGTCCCTCTGGGCCCCCTCACAAAGGCTCAGATCCGCCGTAGAAATAGATTGGATACAGTTATGTTCTGCATGTTGCCGGACTTTGGTTTTGAGATAATATGCAGGATGTTGTAGGGACATGGTGCTTTCATGCATCTGATCAGGTACGCCTACTCTTAGGGTTGAGGACTGTAGGCTTATAAAGACCATGACTTGTTCTGTCACCTCAGAGTACCTTTTACCAGCACGCACAACAGACTGTTCAGGTCTTTCATTAGTAGAGCAGATTTCATGGTTGTTAAAGTTACAAGTATCCTCTCAATTTGGTTACCACTCCATTAATCAGTCTTGCTTATTGGCCATTTCCCTCCCTTAAGCAGTCATTTGTGACTTAAGTATCCTGATATGATTTTTGGTCGACACAGAGGCAGCATTACAGTTTCAAGTACACAGAAAATGGCAATTGTGTTTATATAAATAAAATTTGTTGATTAAATGAGCAAACATTGCACAATCTGGTATCCAAACATAGAAAATATTAGATAATTTTTTTCACAATGAAAGCGAAAAAGCCAATATACTGCCAACATGTATATCATTAGCTGTATACAATTATGGATGTAGCTACTGTGAGACCACTCACTGCTTTGTTGACTCCTATTTTGAAGCCTTGAGTTTGGCATTGTGGCTGTTTTCATCTTGGATTTATGGAGCCAGAAGTGACCATATTTGGACAAGAGGGGTGGATCTGACTGTGGGCCAGATGACACGATCTTCACTCAAAGTAGCCTTCTCTTAATTATAATAAAATGAACACTGGTGAGTTATATAGAAATTCAACCCTGTACAGTTGTAAAGTTGGGCATTGTAACACCATGTCCTAACTGGATGCGAGCGTCTGACTATTGCAATCAGTCCACACTGAATCTGTTAAATATGGAACTCATTATCTCATGTAAACGGACCTGTTGTCTCAGAGTAACCACTTCAGAGGTGAGTGAGTACATACTGACTCATTATTTAGAATCACAACACTACTATCACACTAATATCGAACTTATAGATATCATTGTTGTAGCTTCCATACTATAACACCATCTCCAGTATTTACCAGAATTGTTCAGCTTCCTGATGATCTCCGTCCAGCCAGATACCATCTCAATCAGATTTTAGTTGTGACATTAGGAGGTATCCTGTAGGTAACTCCTCATTTTAACCTTGTCAATCAGCCGTCCCTTTTCCATTGTGGTGCTTTCAAAGCAAGCGACAAAAATAAAATAGAAATGGGGCATCCAATGTTGGTAACAATGGCACGCCTCATCACTTGCAGGCAGTTATGACAGTCCACTATAGGAAACAGTGCAATCAAACTGATTAAGTCGCTGACGCTTGCTTGCGTTGCATCCAGTTCGGACATGCTGTAACGTGGAGGTCTGTAAAGATTGACTCACTTTTGGAGCCAGCCTCAAGTGGCCATTTGAGGAGCTGCAGTTTTAGGCAATTCTGTAATAGCTTCAGGTTTTAAAAAAAAAAAAGGTTTTTTATTGTCTTGGTATCTTTTTGATTTACCATTTAGTTTATACGATTGAAAAATGCCAATTTCAATTACTAGCTTGCAAATATTAGCTACCAGCCTGCTACATTCTCTATCAACCAGTGGATTCATTGACTAATTGTTTCAGCTTGACTGTATTGGACGAAAGCTTAGGTTAAATGCCTACCATACTCCAGAGGTGGGCCAGCTGATACCAAAATATCAATACTTCAGATACTTGGTTTAACTTTTTGTAACCAGGCCAGAAGGGGGCCCGGGTTACTATAAGGGTTTTACTGATTGAACATTGACAACGCCAATTTGGGACTTTCACCCAAATAGTAAAAATTGGAATTTTCTCGGTTACTGTAAAAACTCTTGAAAGGGGTTCCACCAACACAAGTTGATCCACAATTAAAAGTCAGAGACGGGAATTAAAATAATATAATTTAATGCTTAAACCAATAAAAAAAATATAACTAAAAACTCTTCTAAAACACAGTTGTAAAAGTAATATAAAACGACCATAAACAAGTGAACTATACAAAGTAAAAAAGAATAAAATGGGAGGACGGAGTAAACTACTAAAACCGGCAGCAGATTCTACAGCATCCAGTGGCAACACTCAGCATGCAATTTAAAACACAGCAATAAATATATGAAAATAAAACATAAAACACACAAAATAAAACCATGCACGAGAGCACTAAAATTATCACAATCAAGAATCTGCCTTTAGCTTTTGTTTACAGTTTATACACCCGTTAACGTCCTCCTAACTTAATAAATAAACAGAACTACAAGCAAAACGCTTCAATAAAAGTTCACAAACAGTCGTTAAATAAAACCAACACAAGTGTAAAACAAATTAAAAATACCAAATAAAACCGAGTGAGTACATACAAATTTTAGACTAGACAAAGCAGCAGTGGCAATCTCTGGTCTGCAAGGGTACAAGGACATGTTATGTTACGCCATTTCACGTTTACATTGCACTATTTATGGGAATCAAACAGAAATGGTACCTTGGCTGTACACCGTGTGGAGGAGGCTAATACTCGCCGGATCTTTCAAAGAGCGATTTATGACCACACACCGGAGCGACAGACGACAGCGCTTCTGTCGGGGATATATACAACATTAAAATCACGTGTTTCAACACCAAGGGATTGGTAAAACTATTAACGCCACATACCTGAGACCAGGGGGGAAAGTCGCGGTAGCTGAAGACGGGAGACCATGCAGCAGCAGCAAAATGGATGGCTTCCCACCGGTATTTATTTCCGGGGGAACTAATTGACACTGACTGCAGGTAGTAAGGGGGCAGGGCAAAAGGGAAACTTAACCTGCCGGTTACATTTTGAAGACTAAACGCAGCATCAATAGGGTTGATACCAAAAGAGGGATGTGAGTCTCTTTTCTACATTGTACCCATTCGTATTTTAAAAATAAAACTATCCCTGTAAAAAACATTCTGTTGTTGTGAACACATGTAGTAGGCCTACATGTACTCTTTGCTTCTCCACTGCTGGTGTTGTGTTGTGTGAACTCAAACAACATATGTGTAGCAAACATGCAGTGCAGCGCAGTGTGCACCCTGACTTGTATAATCCGAAACATATTTGCAGTCATAGCATAGAGGGAAAAAAAAACAGAGAGAAGCTGAAGCTGCAACAGAAAAGAAGAGAGGAGGAGGGAAATGTGTCAGCATCCAGACCCCCGACACAGAGACAGAGTTCACCGGCAGAGTCTGTTCAGAGAGGCTCAGGCAATAAATATCCAGGAAACTGTAGTGGAATTAATATTTTAGTCAAATCGGATCTTCAGGATTGGTTTATCTTAGTTTCAAACTGGAATTGGTCATCACTTAATTTTACTTTAGCAGACTGATTATTCACCTCATAAATCACTACACATTGCTCTCCCCAAAAGGAAAGTACATAAGCCATAATGAAAAAGTATCAGTATCTACGATTCTGGCCCCGTATTGCTTGGTATCAGATCAAACCAAATTTTGTGCTGCTGCTCACCCCTACCACACATTAGAAGACTCAAAAGACCAAAGTCTGACACCCTTTCACGTCTTAAGACAAGCTGAGTTTTTCGTCACACACTGTAAGACTTTGCAAAGACTAGGGATCTTGCAGGATCGCTATTTGCAAGACTACAACTAGATTCCTTTTGAGATTATTTCCCATCTTATTCCTAGTTTAAAATACTACACCAACTCCCGTTAAGATATACGACATTTTAACAATTCCTTACCTGTCTGCAAAAACACAGAATTCTGCAAACACAAGATAAAAGGCTTCTTATGTCAATAGGATTCTTGTCATTTCAGCATCAATATAATCCATTTAGATAAACCGTATTAGTGTACAAACCTTACATTTTGGATTTTGTTGCCTTAAAGGGATAGTGCACCCAAAAATGAAAAAAGGGGGTGCCGTAAGCCTCCATTAGGTGGAGTTGTGTTGCTACCTCTTCTCCCCTTGGATCCGCAAGTGATGTGAGGACTCTAAAACTTCACCTGAGCCTCCCTTGGCATATGGGTGAGTAGATAATGGCTGAATTTTCAGTTTTGGGTGCACTATCCCTTTAACCTGCTACCAGCCTCCGAGGCGAACGGTTTCAAAAATTAAGATTTATCATTAAAATAAGAGCTGGTTGATGGAACTGATACATGACAATTTAACATTGACTCCGTGTTTCTCCTTCTTTTCCACAGAAAAATACCCCTTCTCCACCAAAATTAGCATGTGTATGTGGGAGACCCCGCTAAAAATAAGATATAGACTCTTTCCCATCGCCAGTAGACCAGAGCCGTGTAAAACAGGTCAGTAAATGGTAGAAGGCAGCATAGAGGCCTGTGAAAACTACAGCGGTTACTTCTTCTTATATATTTCTTACTAATTCAGTCTCTCTTTCAAACTCAGTGCAGACTAATTTGGATCAATGTTTGAGTGCTGCTTGCGCGGAGACTGTTTTTCTTTGTGGTGGCTTGTTGTTGCATCTCGCCAATAAAGGAGCTAAAATTAGCGAGTTCGCCCGGACTCTGTGTTTCCATCAATGCTAATCAGTGCCGGAGCCAATAAATACACGTGATTACTGCAGAGTCATTTGATCAGGGTGTTCCCATGTCATACAAAGCCAGATGTTAACGTGTGTTGGTAGGTTTTTTTGTGCAGTGGAAAAGGGGCTCAAGAGAACTGCGACTTTTTTACTTTCTACCTAATCTCTCAAGACAGATTCTGCAATTTACGTTGTAGAATCTGTCGGCAGCCCTGTGTGAAAGACGACTATGGGGGGGGAGGGCGGGGCTTTGAGTTTGAACGATGCTGCGCTTTAGCCAATCACAATGGAGGGGACGTGGCCGAGACGTGCAGGTGTCCCCAGAAAATGTGTACCTACAGAAACAGCAAGCTCTGCGTCCATAGCGACTGCTCCACCCAAAACGCCGTCTCATCAACGTGAATTTTTTTTTCTCCTGCGGATGTCTTAGTTACAACATGATTGAGCAAACTGGAGTAGTTTCATGTCGTATCCGACAACGGGAGGCTTTTAACAGATGACGTCCTGATGTAAGCTTTGTTAAATGTCCCTGTCAGCTGCAGCCACTGCTGCTTTCTAGACATTGTGATTTCCCATAACTGAATAAATACCACACATAGCAACACAAAACTGCTTTGCTAGCTCACTCATGTTGTAACTAAGATATCCGCTGGAAAAAATATTTTATTCACGGACCATTTATTGAGTTATTAATGTTACCTTATTTCTATACAGTCTATGGTTATTACAGACACCGCTAACGGCTAACGTTAACAGCTAACGGTTAGCCCAGCTAATCTACGATAACCACGTTAATTACAAAACACACAGAAATAGTAACGTTTGTGTTTATAGACTTAACAAACTAGATTAGTCTACACGGTGATATAGTGACGTGAAAAATGTGATATATAGCTAAACTCTGCTGGTTTTCTACCCGAAGTATTTGTAAACAACACGGCGATTCCCTGGGGGCACTGCTGGAAGTTAAGGGCGTGAGCGATCGCCGAGGCTCCTGCACTTCTGTTAGTCGAAAAACTCCAGGCTGTGCCTCCAGAGGTAAAGGAAGAATTGTTTTTTTCTTCTTTTTTTTTTTACCGATGGATTTCCAGATTGCTTTCTGCCTAGTTTGCTGCTTCCTGTTTGGTGCTGGAGAGAGCAGCTTGATTGGTAGTTGAGGATGTCCACATCATTGAACTTCAGTATTTGCATGAGCCAAGACTAAAAACTTGATAATATCAATCATGCTTGACCGTGCTTGACGACCACCTTGCACCAAACGATGGAGGTCACAGCTGCAAGCCAAAACTCTAGGAAAACTTTCAGGATTATATTCCAACATTGGAAATTTGTCCACAACAGTGAAATAGCCTAAAAAGTGCTAGCCATTTTCAGTAGGACACTGTTTTGTCCTTTTTGCAGGCAGTTTGGCCAACAATTGCAAGCTAGCCTGTTAGCTTATGTATAATGTATAGTTTTTAAAGAGAAACAGACTTTGAGCGAAATATTTTAGATACTGTAAGTCAGCTTTAGTAGCACTTGTGTCTAGATGGCTGAGGGCGGCTATATTTGTTCAGTGACCACTGCATCTCACCCCTCCTGTCCTTGTCCCTTTTAATCCACAATATCTTTTTTATTTTTGCAAGCAGCAGAAACCTTTCCTGGTGTCTTCAAGAGCAGGGCACCTCTTACTCAAAACATGCTCCCACAGCTGTGACTAACACCAAAACACCAACTTCAGTACCACTGAAAAAGCCTTGGATTGGGTTGGTTGTGTCAACTACGTAGGCAGCCATTCACTAGAGTTATGGGCGACATTTCAGATCCTCCACCAAGTAAACACTCCTGACCCTCTCTTCCAAGACTGAAAGTTAAATAAGGTCTTAAAAGTGGTGTGCTTCCAATAGACAATTAAAAATAATGGCAACACTTAGGTGCACTGGACTTGATGAAAAACCCAGCCCAGGAAGGTAATACCCTACTCATTGTCTGCCATTCTTTACCCTCACTTATCATGTAACAGCCTTCAGATGGAATAACCTTAACAAAATACAGCCAGTCTCATCCAGCGTATCACTTTGCCACCACAACCACCACTAGGGGAAAGCATGAAAGAGGGTTAGGTTTCTGAAGAACGAGATGAGAGAGCGCCAGAGAGAGGGAGCAAAGCCTCCATGTCATCTAAGATAAGAGGAGCAGCTCTCTTCCCTTCTGCCCGAGATTAAAAATGGCATGGAGCAGAACAAGCCCGAGTACAAAGAGCTCTTCTGTGTCTTTAGGGTGCGCAGTCAAGCCTTTTCATGTCTGATTTCAGCTACAGGTCGAAACAAAAGGAAATTAGACGTTGGGAAGTTAATGTGTCTTTGTTGGCGGGAGATGCACATGTGAAAGGAGCATTTGTATACACAAGCCAAGTTCACAACTGAAGCGGTAACCTTTACAGTAATTGGTGAAAAAGAAAAAAATAAGATGTTTGGCCTTAATTGTGAGACATGAGAATTGGCACAGGGGTCGAAAGAGTGAACCGTGACATTAACTGCCTGCCTGGCATCATCTGGTTTCCTTGCTTTTGCGTGCTCTTGTCTCAGACAAGCTGTGTCTTTCAAGATCCCATTTTCCTGGTGACCTTTTCACCATTTTCCCCCCCTCTTGTGTCTGCAGCTACGGCACCTCGGCAGGGTATTGACTTTAACTCCGCCATGTTAAACTTTGCCATCCGCGCGCGGCTCGTTGCAGAGCCTCTGCTGTGACAAGAGGCGGCATTCTGTTTGGGATAAAAGGCTCCCCGGGCTGTTTGATGCGGTATTCCAGCGGGGATAGGCAGGGACTTGGCCTTGATGAGCTGACAGGAGCTGAGGAGACATGGGGCCTCGCAGCAGCAGGACCACAAACCTCAGGCACAGTGTGCCTTGCTCTGATATTTACCCCTCCCTGTTCTGTCATTCCCCATAACCCCTACTCCCCGCTCTGTCCCTGTGACCCTGTCTGTGCAGCTGAATGTGAAATGAAAGACTAAAGTAACTTTGGAAGTCGCAAAGCAGAGGGGTACATACTGTACGTCGTTACTGATGCAAGCTACAAATGCACATGGAACATGTAATGCCTGAATTATGCATGCATGCTGTCTGCAGTGTTATTCCTGCTTAATTATTTACATGAAGCCAACAAAAACGAATGTCGGAAAAAGAAAGGAAAACATGCTTCTACAAATGAAAAATAACATCAGGTTCCAGAGTATTTAAACTCATACAGCCGCAGAATTCAAGACGTTGTTTCCCTGAACTCAATTAACCAAAATATGAAGTTCAAAAGGGCTCATGCTCTGGTAGCAAGTGCATGTGTCTCATATCAGCAGAGATTTGGCTGAGTCCCTAACCCCACTTCCCAGAGTCAACAGTATAACAAGTAGTGGGAGTGTGCGCGCTCCATTATACGCTTGGTATGCGGGGGGTGTATGCACAGGCAGCCACGTCTAACCAGAAACAAACACACGCAGGATAAATGTCTCCTTTGTTGGTTTCTGTGTGTTTGTAGTTCCACACTGATCCAGTGATCAGAGGAAGAAATAGTTCAGCGGGGGTTTAAACAACACCGTCCGCCACTCGCCTTCCACCTCCAAACAAACCTGGCTTATCACAGTGGAAAAACCAGTGGTTCCTTTCAAAGCAACGTGCGTGAAAAGTTTCCGTTTTTCTTTTCCAACTACATAAACATGATGAGTCGAAACAGAGGACAGGAACATGAGTTATAGCAGGAGCAGGGGATGCTGTATTTATTCATCATCTCCTAACTTGTGCTACACTGTAGATGAAGCTGTTGCCCAATCTTGGCCAATTACTTGTTAACTACTGGTGCGTGAAAAAAATCAATTAGGGTAGTTATGAAGTCCTCCCTCCACCTGGAGTCTTACTCCCAAGGTCTCTAACAGCATGCTTGGATGAATTGTGCGGGGGAAAATACATTTTTTTCTCTGTCACCTGGCAACTAAAAGCTTCAAAGGACCCGTTCATCTCAGCAGGTCTTAGATTCACAAAACCTTTGCTTTGCCACTGGTTTTATTCAAACAAACACGCTATCTGGGGGGTCAAAGAATCTTGGACTGTAGAATGTGAACCCTTTTACCAAAGAACATGACTTCCTCCTCTGTGCACTTACAGCGATTATGTTGAAGACTCCCATGTTGGTGGCTTCACAAGGTGCCGCAGGATAAAAGGCGCATGTGTTTATTTCATGTGTGTGTGTGTGTGTGTGTGTGTGTGTGTGTGTGTGTGTGTGCCACTTTGTAAGAAGCAGTCAGCCTCTTTGCAACCTCATGTGAGCGTACGCCAGGATAAAGAAGGGAACATTAGCATTAAACATCCCGTATAAACACAAGATGAGAGAGGAGGAGTAACAAGACAGAGGCAGAGGCAGTGAGGAGGTTACAGTAAACTGTGACACAGGGTGTCATGATTAAAGCTGCACACTGGAATACAACATAACAAAAACTAGAGTGACCCTATTTTCAAAACACCAAACTGGGACCCTTATGTTTACTGCACATTCATGCACACACTTAGGTATGCAGGTATGCACCAACTCTGTCTACTAGAGGTTACATTGATATGTATGTAAATTACTAAAATGCATCGAAAATTACATTGTGGTGTGAACATAATCACTGCCTGGATTATGTACAGATGTGTCTTTGAGTTAAAGAAACACTACATTAATGTACCGCACTGCATTCACAGCAAGGTGGTTGGGGTAGATATTGGGCATACAAGGTGTAAGACTGTGATACCAAAATCCTGGGTTCTAGTTCAGACTCCTGTCTTGGGTTTAGGCAACACAAGCCCTTAGGTTAAGGTTATAGGGAAAGACTATGATTTCAGTTAATTGTTAATAAAAAACACTAGTCCATACCCATTGAGTGCACGGTTGCCCACGTACAGTTTCACATGGTGTGTGTTTGGGATACAGGTCATAGGAAATTGCAGATTAAATAGTCAACTGA
>NC_065516.1:7954633-7967963 GCF_006386435.1 Epinephelus moara
ACACCTTTATGTGATGAGCCACACCCTCCGCAATATTCATTGCCTTATAGAAGCTCAGTTTTAGTAAGATTTCCAACTTTTGCCAAGAGGGAACTTTAGATATTGGTCCCTGGATTATGTTCACCAAGTTTCATGCAGATGGGTCAAACTTCCTAGGAAGAGATCGATTTTAAGTGTTTTTCAAAAAATTCTAAATGGCTGAAAATCTATAAACCAGAAGTTATGGGTTCTTGAGGCAAATTTGTTCCTCGCGAGGAGAGGCATCTCTGTGCAAAGTTTCATGTCTCTACAACATAGGGGGCATGAAATATGCCCATTCAAAGTTTGCAATTTCAATCGGTTGCTATAGTGCCCCCCTTTGGCCAATTGATGTAACATTGCTTCATTTGCATCCTCCCATGACCCTCTACCACTGTGCCAAATTTCACATGGATTGACCAAGTCAGTGAGGAGAAAAACGTGGAACAGACAGACAGACAGACAGACAGACAGACAGACAGACACACACACACACACACACACACACACACACACACACACACACGCACTCAGAGTTTTTGTCATTATATAGTAAGAAGATAAGATATAGTAAGATGACAATAAAAAAATAACGCTGGAGTAACTATGTGTGAACAGAGTATTGTGAGAGTGTCCATTTAAAACATTTTGTTGATAAAATCAGTATAAACATTTTGTGACATCAGTAATCAGCAACATTTCCTTAGTATGTTAATAGAAATTGAAATTTGCTTGGCATTTGCTTCAAAATTTGCTTGCATACACCTTCTGACTCCCCCATCAAAATTGGAACGGTTATTTCATTGCTCAGCACACCTAACGCGCACACCTTTTAACACCATGGATGCCATGGACACAGTATTTTTGTTGCCTGGTACTTTATGAAGACAGAAGTGAGCCACCTGAAGCTCTTTAGAAAATATTGGCTTTCTCTTTGGCATGATAGTTAACCCTTAGCGTTGTGTCAGAAAAAGCCACAAGTGTCATAGCAACAGGCTCAATGACATATTGACAAACATACAAACAAATCAGTGTTGAATTGGTGCATTATTTATGTTTTCAGACTTTGTCAGGTAATAATGAGTGACACAGAACATGATAAACATCTATGAAAGGATGGAGACAAGTATAATATTGTGATTACTTTTTGAACTGTGCTGTAAAGTTTAAGTTAAGTTTAAGTTTATTTACTTTATTAATCCCCCTGAGGAGAAATTCAATGTTTTCACTCTTGCTTGTCAATTACACACAGGTCCGAAAGACACACACATGCACAAACGGGACCTATACATGCACAAAGTGGAGAGATGTCAGAGTGAGGGGGCTGCCCTTGGTGAGGCGCCCCGAGCGGTTGGGGGGTTCGGTGCCTTGCTCAAGGGCACCTCGGCAGTGCCCAGGAGGTGAACTGGCACCTCTCCAGCCACCAGTCCACGCTCCATATTTTGGTCCAGACGGGGACTCAAACAGGCGACCCTCCGGTTCCCAACCCAAGTCCCTATGGACTGAGCTACTGCCGCCCACTGGGACAATTTAGTAGTGAATGTTGACAACCATGACATTTCAGTGTTTTAAGACATTTGTCAGGACTTGGGACACCCAGCTTGAAACCGGGACAGTCCCCCACAAACCAGGACATCTGGTCAACATAGCAAAAACTGATCAATTTGCATACATTAAATGCCAGAGGATGCACCTCTAGTCTTAAAATTATCCCTGTCCTACTGCAGAAATCTTGTGCAACCATATCTTAAAATCCATTATGCAGTTACATCCTGATGCAGACTTGGTATTTGCATTTTATAATAAAAGTCTGTAGCCATGCTAGCAGCTCTGTGAGGTTAGGCACAGCGGTATTTGAGCTAAATGCCAACATCAGTGCACTAACATGCTCACAATGACAATGCGAGCATGCTGATGTTCAGCAGATAGTTCCATATGTTAGCACGTGTTTGGTTACTTTTTACAGTTCTTCCTTAGGGGAACATGAATGTTACTGTGACATTTGACTTCAAACCACAAATGATAACCTCATGGTGGTGCTAGAGAAGAAATCACTGGATCACCAAAGTCATAAGAACGCATCTTCGGGGAACCTTCAGTAACTGTACCAAATTTTAATGCAATCTCTTCAATAGTTGCTGGGATATTTTAGTCTGGCCCATTCTATTTCCTAGCCCTGTGTGGCTAACAAACACCTTTGTCCCATTAAGAAATCTGAAATCTTTTAAATTTCAGGACACTCGTTTTTACACATTGTTCAGTTTAGCTTTCAGGCCCAGACACACCAAACCGACGTCAGAGAACTAGCTGTAATGAAGGCTCCCTGCTGCATTGCCTGACGTCGTCATGTCTCAGCCAAAAAGTTGCACACGAATGCCCTGCAAAGACTACAGCCAATGGCCAACCAGCACGTACATTCTACACCTGTGAGAGATAAAACACCTCTCCACACCAGTATGCTGTGGTAGTCTGTAATTGTCATGCTAAACAGGACACCAGACGACTGTCATGATGCTAGTTTGCCAGTTAGCACATTAAAACACAATCCAGTGTTGAAAGAACAGAGCATATTCACCGTGCGCCAGTGAATAACAACACAAACCATCACGAAACGTTTCTGCTAAAGAGCTCAATGGCTAAAGAAAAATAGTCTTACCTTATGTAACAACTTTGTTTTGGTCTCACCATCTCTCGACTTTAGCTCTTTGTTTACTTCCCTCTCTTCCGTTTCTCTTCTCATGCGCTGAAATGAACTGCCAATAGAGTGATCTCATTCACCGACAGGCTCTGCTGTCCTTGACGTCAATTCAACATGCTAACAGGCACTGATGAAGGGCAGCAGTGCGGCACACATTGCACCAACTACAGTAGGGCAACAGATGCTCACCGACAGCCCAACATTGACCAACAGCTAATCGTTGGCTTGGTTTGTCCAGGCCTTTACACAGATACATCTCCCTATACAAAAGCTGTCTTGTTTTTTATTGAAGAGATTCTATTTTATGCATTGTTGAAGTTGGAATGATGAAACTTTAAATCACATTTTATGTACATGTGATCCCCGAATAAGATTTTTAAAAGAATTTTATACAGCCACAGTTTTCATTTCGACTTTATCAAAAATATCACAAGTGTATTGATCTCTGAACTCCTTATCTTGTATCTTATTGTATCATGAGCTGATCTGATTGTTACACTGCTGGTGGAGAGACACATGTAGAGAAAAGATGGAGAGTGTAAAGCAGGAGAGCAGGATGAAACAATGCTTTAAGTGGCTGCTTGATTCAGAGTAAAATCTGGCACCTGTTTTTCTCACTGATTTAATAATGTTCCCATTAACGCTGCGCTGGGGTTGCAACCCAGGAGTTGGTGACAGACTGATCTGAAATCATCTCTCTCTGACTGCTCTAATGACTTGACTGCTGTGCTCAGCCCCACGGTGAAGCAGCATTCTGGGCTGCTGAAATCCGGAGGCGTCTGAGAAACGTCGCCCTCAGTTATTTCTAAAAGAGAGTCATTTGTGTGCTGGATAGACAGCCATGGAAAGCAAAGGAGGATTTTAATACCTCATTCACGGAGCTGACAAAAACTATCCCAAGAATGTGGAAACATTTTGCTTTTGACGAAAGTAGAAGAAAGCAGGCCGACGCTCCTAAAAGTCAGAATTAATTGCCATCACTGCTGCTGCTGCTGTGAATGAGGTTTTGAAGATGTGACACTTCTGGGACTGATCTGGGCATTATCTGCGGGAAAATTAAATCAGAATTCATCCCCTGCTGCACAAAATGGGATAATGTGACACCTCCACATTCACCGAATTGACATCTGCAAATGCAGAAGAGACACTGTAGCCAGAAAGTCAGAGTGACATGAAATATTAGGAGCAGAATATCAGTTAGTGTCAGAGTATTTTAAAGTACATGGCTGGAAAAAATGACCCAGTGTAACTTTTGGTGCATGCTGCAAACAAACCCCTTTTTCTATCTCAGTATGGTTAGATTTTATTACAGAAAAATCTATGGTGCACTGATGGTTCCCATTCACACTGTAATTCTGCAATGGAGCCATTGTGTATATATTCATAAAAAGCAACCTAACAGCACCCAAAAATGTTTTTTGTGCTTACTTCTGGCTGGTTCAACTTCTCACCTCTGATCATCAATTGTAAAGAGCGCCTACTGTTCCTGTGAAATTCGCCCAGACCATTTATCTAAGGCATACCCAAACTAAATTGAAAGCTGTTCTTGAACTATTTGGAGTATATCCACATACATGGTCTCGGTGAAGGGTAATACTCTAGAATATATTAACAGTCAGATTTACTTTCACTACTCTTTTAAAGAGTAGGAAAATACTACACCATTCTGACTTCAGACCAGGTTTTTGTGGGTCAATAGTGCAGTTGAGAGTTGATGTGAGAGTTGACCCACAGCCTGCAGTATGGGTAAACTTGTTAGAAAATATTGCGGGTTTCAGGCAGACAGATCATAAAATAACAGAGGAGCATTTTCAGTAAGTTATTAATAACTTATAGAGACATTGTGCAATAATTCCACTTCCACCTTCTCTTCACATCTCCCTTCTGTCTCTCTTCCTCTCACACAGCAAGCAGCCTTATCATCAGTGCAAATCTGTTGAATTTTGACATATTTGATTTTTTCCAGTCATAATGTCTGGTATAAATACTTCCCTCTGCAAATATACAGCCCTAACACCTTGTTCTAAAAGCAAGCAAATGCCTCTCAGTCCACACTCATTCTGTTAAATATACACTTATGTAACGTCATGTAAACACACCACTGTACATATCAGCTGTGTGCTCGCGATCAGACTTAAGACCACTTAAAATGTGATTGAGCATGTTGTCTCCTTATGTTTGTAATTTTTTAAACACAAAACACATGTTTTATACAAGCAGCAACCTCCAAGGCTGAAAAATGAAGTGAATGCAGTAATGCCAAAAACTGCAGTTCCTCTAATGGCCACTTGAGGCTGGCTCCACAAGAAAGCAAATCCCCAGAGACCCCGATGTTAAAATGCCCAACTTTACAGCAGAAATAAACATATTTACAGCCTGGTACATTTTTTATAATAAACCCGTTTATAGCGTTAATAACCCGTTTACATTTTTTTAAGGCCCAAAGGGCACTTGATTGACAGGCTGTCTGTGTGTCGGATCCACCCCTCGCTCCTCCACAGCGCCAGCCTCTCGTTCAAATATGGTGATTTCTGATTTCAAAAAACCAAGATGGTGACAGCCAAAATACCAAACTGGAGGCTTGAAAATGGCAGTCCACAAACCAGTGGGCGACATCACTGTAGCTATGTACATTATTTATGCTCTTAAAACGAGCCGGGTTTTAGTCGGATTCTACCTGGCCAACCTGACTGATGCGGCAGCTTTCGGCCGCCATCGTACTTCTCGCTGTTGTCAATTGTGACATTATTAGCTGAGATACTGTACTCACATTTCAGAATTTCTTTTGTTAGACACACTAGGTGCAGGGGTGCTGTTTCATTTGTGTTTCTTTTTCACCAGGCCATTTAGGACAGATAGGTTTGTATTTATGCTTTTGATTTTGTTAGTTAAGATTAGTAGCTCTTGTTCTAAAGAGCCTTCTTTTTGTTATATTCTTTTCTGTGAATAAACAGCACCCATGAGTCACTTTCCTTTGTAATTTTGCTTCACCTTATGTTTGTAACATGATCCTAATTTCCTTTATTAATAATTTTATTTAACCACAAACATTTGGTTTTATGTTGCTTCCCTTTTCCCTTTATGAGCTGGGTTATAACACCATCAAAATTTTAAAAGAAGCTGAACATTTGTGGCACTAATGTCAGTGGATATTAATTTGACAAATGTCCATATTTCCCATGAGGCTACATTAAGGATCAAGGGGAGGTAGAACCACTAAAAACTCTACATAAAAAATATTTTGTCCAGTGTTTTGTGTTTTGTGCTCTAAAACACAGCAGCTCTTTGGCTCTGCCCACTGAGGTTCAACTTAATCAATGAGATTATTTCCGCCTCCAGAGCAGCTCTGTCTCTGAGAAATGTTCATGGCAAAAACTGGAATCTGCTCACAGGTTCAATTCCCTCCACAGCCAGCATGCGTCCATCAACAGACATGTGTGCTGTCAAACTGTCCTTGAGCGAGACTCCAAATCCCAACCTGCTCAGTCATGCAATATGAATCACTACAAGCTTTAGAGTATTTTTATTATCTCCTTCGCTGATATTATGAAGCTTAAAACAAAAGAACAACATCGAAGCTGTAGTGCTGTTCTTCCTCTCAAAAAGGCGAAGTTTTTAGCTGAGTGGATATGAGGACAGCTGAACCTGAGCTAGCAGTCTTGTGTACGGAGCACGGCAGACTGAGCTTTGTGCCATAATGCAAGGCGACGCGCCGGTGGAGACAAGAGGAGGAACAATTGACAGAGCTTTTGTTACATCTTTAATTACAGACGTTGTGTTTGTCTTGTTGAAATGAGGGGCCTTGGGGAGACGCAGCTCTTTCAGTCTGATCAGTTCCTGTTTCCGTGAGATGAATGGCCTGACCCGCCGCTTTCCCAGGATTTATCCTCCACTAACAAAATGCAGGGATGGATGGGAGAGGAGGTGTTGAATATTAGAGTGAGTGTACCCTATGATAAGAGTGTGTGTACACCTACTTCAATGCATTTTGAAAGAAACAAACCTTCCATCCTTCACATGCAGAGAGTGAGGTATCTTCGAAAGGCAAGCGCTGCACGGAGAGTACGTGAGCCGTGAAGTGTATCTGGGAAGCGAGGGGGGAAGAGGCGCTCCACTCACTGCCCGCTGCTTTAACATACCCGCCCTCCCCCTCCCTCCCCACTCTCTGCAGTGTGCACAGATATGCCTGGCAGGTACAGGTATGGGCTCTGCGCTGCTGCCGCCAGTGAGATCAACGGCTGTGTCAAAGGAGATGATCCACGGCTAATATGCAGCTGTCTGACCCTATTACCTTTAGTGGCAGGGCCAGGCTGCTGCATCCCAGGAGAGCTCCTCCACTTCTTCAGAAGAAATTTAGTCAGGCTTTAAAGCGCTTTGCAGCCCTGCAGACGCACACTGCACTCTGCGTGTGTATCTATGTATGTGTGGACTTGATAGTGAGGAATTGACAGTATGGATTTCATATTTGATATGTGTGTCAAGTCAGGTTTAGGTTAGTAAGCTGATGAATGTGTTGCCCCTCGGCCCGTCAGCCTCCATAAGAAGACTCGGCTTTTTTGGTTGTCGAAGGAGCCGGCTGCTGTGTTAGTTAGGTTCGTTAGTTTGCAAGTGATTAGAATATACTGTTTAGCATGAGGAGCAGCCTCCAGTTCAGAATGGTGGAGGAGTTGCAAATGGACTACAAGTAGATGTAACAGCATTTAGAAAAGGGTTGCTTCAAACATTTTACCAAAACAAAAAGACAATAACCCCAACTTAATTACCTCTAACAATGAAGCCATGCATGTTGTAGGTAGATTCCACAAACACATTTTGGGTACCATCCTTACTGCGGTGGCAATTTGTTTGTTGTACTCGAAGAATTGAAAAAAATAAATTAAGCATAAATCATTCCTGGATTAACCTGCAAAGTTTGGCTCATGTTAAGTGGAAATGTCAACTCATTATGCTTCTTTTCCAAATTCAGTTTGACATTGCGTCCACTCTAACTGATTTCCGTAGGGTGGGGGGATTTGATTATCTCTGACAAATCACTAGAGACTAATGTATTTGCTTACATCTAAAGTCATTTTTAACACTTCCCCATAAAAGATAGAGATTCAAATCATCAGTTTGGAGCCCCTTACGTTGCCTGAGATTGCTTCAAGTTGAGAATTTTTTTTTTAATTCTAGTCAGTGTGCTGTGCAGTGTACATCTGGAGACATTTTGGTCTCTGCATTTTGCTGGGGAGTGAGCACCCTGGATTTTCCCGATACTCTTTGGTACAGGTTGTAGCAAACATGATGCAGCAGCACGGAGGAGAAGAGACTGTGCACTGTAAGGCTCTGAGATAACATTATCTTCTCTCTTCTGCTTAGATGTGGTGAATTTACAGCTCACAGCAACTTAATACAACACAGTCTCTGGCTTGTGTTTGACATCTGGTGTCTGTCACACTGAATGTCCCGCTGCGCCCGTTCAAACTTTAAAACTTTAGATGGAAAAGAAACAAAAACAAAAAAGAATCATTGAATATTTGTATGAACAGCCAAATCTGATTCGACTGACATAATTCGGTTACACCCCTAGCTGACACTGATGTGTAGCAATGAGAACATACTGGTTTTGCCAGGGTTTTAAGACTGGAGTGGAGCAAAGTAAAAATAAACTAAGATGTCAGGGGATACTGAGAAAACGTCAATTGTGAACAGCCTTGATACATCTGGGTATTGTGCAGTGCTCACCATTGTTGTTATTACTCCTCATTGGTTATGTCATGTTGCTTGACAACCATGTCAGTCCGGCCCATGGCACTGATTGGGTAATCATTAGTTCTGTCCTTGGATCAATTGTTTTTCACCACTTGTTGTTGTTGTTTCATGTCATGATACGAGGTGAATCAGTCAACTTGGTGGAGTGGGCGTGTTCAAAGGTCTGGAAACAGTCGACTGTGAGGTGGCCCTTAGGGATAAAAAATCTACTGCTAGGCCACTGTTAAGCCTCCTGTTCCTCACACTCTGTGAGCAGTGTGCTTTGTTTTTTTTTGTTGTTGTTTTTTTTACCATGCTGGCATACTACCTGATCCCAGGTTCATGACATGGCAATTTGACTAAAGGTTTAGATTTAGTAAGATGGAACATAAAAAATGCAAACTGAAATGATTAAGGTCTCAAAATTGGATTTTTTAAAACAAAAATCAGTTAAGGCTCAACTTTTAAACTCCTTATCATGTCACTTGATACTTCTCTTTAAATATGCACTTACTGATTTTTTGGCTACTTGGGGGCAGCATTATAATCTGCAAACACAACAGGTACTTATTACCATTTTGCATATTTTGCACATTTTGCAGTGTAAATTATGTGCATTGCCATGTTCCATTTTCATTTAAAATGAAACAAAAACATAAGGCCCAATGAGTGTCTTTCAAAGTACTGCCAGTGTCCACTCTCCACAACAAAAACAGAGAGAAGACAGGGAATGTCTAAGGGGCTAACATTAACTCCACAATACATAAACTATTTGGACCCCATATTCAATGCTAATGCCAGCTGCTGTGGCTTGCCTCATTCTGTGACCAACATATAATGTTATCAAGCTGCCAAGCCAACATATGCATGTGGGCCCCACATGGGTTATGCTGGGGATACCTGGGTGCTAGGTGGGTATGGGCCCAAAGTGGGCATCTTATCTGGGGCCCACTTAGGCAATGTAAGAAGGTCACACATGGGCTCCCCAGGTGGGTCCTAGTTGGGGCCCTAATTGAAAATGAGTGAATGGGCTCAGGATTGGCTATACGAATGGGGCCCATTGGGTATACCAAGTGTGACAGACATGTGCAAACAATTGATCCCATATATGCTGATTACATAGGTCCCCGATACTGCACAAAGAGGTAATCAGTGTATGGGTTCAAAATTGGAAAATATGGGGCCCACTTGGTCAAATGATATGGGTAAGACACTGGCAAACACTGGCCAAACATAGGTGTCTGTGCAAATCTAGTCTTGTCCTTGATTTGGTTGTTGAAGTAGTAGTCGTGGTGTTTGTCAAACAATATTGGGTGCTAAGAAAACAAAATGATAAGACATTCCCCCATTTTGGCAGCAAGCTAGCTATTACTTGAGATATGACAACAGTTGGAACAAGGGATTTAATCGGTCAGACAGATATTTCTCCAGGTAGATATTGAGGTCTGTCCAAATAGTTTATATTGCAGAGGAGTGCAAGCATTCATAAGAACCCACAAATTAGTTTTATACATTTACATGCAAATTTTTGGACTAAAATTGATGCTTTTTGTCAAATGGTTTTAACTCTGAATAATCCAGAAAACATACTGTCAACGGCAAATTATTTGCAGCCAAGTATCTCAAAAACCTTTCTGAACAAAAACAAAATTGATTTGCTGTATCTGCTTGACTGTATACCACCAGATTTTTTGGATTGAATGAATCTGCTAAATTGGCGGCCGACTACCATGTTTGTTAGCTTCATTAGCTCGCAGGTGATTAAAGAAAATGTCTGAAGAGTAAAGATGTAGAAATAGGTAATTGCAGAGCAACTGGGATACAAATAGAGGTGATTATAATTGAGAAAAAACATTTGCACATATTCTTGAAGATATATTTTCCTGTTGGCACAGTGATACCTCTCTTTCTGTCTTTCTTTTTCTCCTTGGGTCATTGTCTCCTCTCTCTGCTAGATCTCGTTACATTGCCTTTTCACTGAGCTACACTCAAAATTGGCTACATACAAAGACGCATTGTCAGAAGTCCTAACCTCAGTCGCTCTCAAACTCTCCTCCTGCCTGATGGAACAAGAGGTGTCTGTGTCGAGATCTTGTAACAGGAGTTATGATCTATTCATAACGGCCTGCACTCTGATCTGCTTCTCAGGTAGATTTTCTGCTGGTGGTGACAGATAAGTGGCTGTCTGCCTTTGAGCAGAAGTAACCACATATTGAGCTCTGAGTCAGAGAGATACTAGCCACACAATAGAAGGGTAAAGTTTGATATTAGGGTACTTCTTACAGAAGGGGAGAAGGTTGTACTGGATAACTATAATTTACTATCTGTCTATTTATAATGTACTGTTCTTGAGTAGTTTTTATGTTTCCTTTTACATCCTCTTTTATGTATCTCAGAAAGTGTAGGTTCTGTTTTTAACTCTAGTGTTTAGGCTTCTCTAAAACCTACACATTGTCTACATCACACCCATTTCAACTGTGGTTTGACAAACATCTACAGTTATCTATGCCCACCCCTGAAACTACTCATGTTTCATGTGTGTAACTGTAACCTGAGGCTCATTTTTAGGCTTCAGGTCTACTGTCTTTCACATATGCGTGGAAGAACATGACCGTGAAGTAGAGCCAGGAGCACTGTCAAAAGGCTTCTGAGTGCAGCTGACACCTGGCTTTCTCTGTCGACAAGATGTAACTGTACGTTAGAGATAAGAAAATGTTGATGGTTGAGTATCGTGATGTTATGTTTTGTGATTCTGTATCAATTCTCAAAAACCCTTGATTTTTTTAATGAATAGTTTACTCGCAAAGATTGGTGTCAGTGGTTCATTTTGTGTTGTGTTTATCCCCTGAATGCTAGGTAGCAGTGTTGTACTGCTGTTATTCCTATGTTCCCCAGTTTCACACATGTGCAAAGGTCTGATTTTCCCAGGGCTCTATATTCCCCAGCTCTATGTAGCACATAATGGGAACCTATAAAAGATGTTACCCAGTTCTGTATTCGCTTCATAGACATGGACTAGAGTTAGGCTAGGTGACTATTATCATGACTCTCTATTTTGCTCTGCAGATCAGTCTGGCCATGGAATCATAAACGTGAATTCTGGCATCGGTTTTGGCTTACCGGGCCAATCACAACCGTTTATTACTTTGGGGCGGGTTATTTGAAATCACGTCATCAGAATAGGAGGGACAAGGAGTGGGGTGAATGCATTTCGTAAACAACCAACATGTCTACTGATTTTGAAACTGCGATGGTAAATGTGTTGAACGAACTGGAATGTACATTTTCTTTAAAAGCAGAGCAAACGGCTGCACTGAAAGCTTTTATTGAAAAAAAAGGATGTATTTGCCGTCCTTCCTACGGGGTTTGGTAAAAGTTTAATTTACCAACTGGCTCTGTTGATCAGGAAAAAGATGGGACTCCGTGAAAACCCAGTGACTATTGTTGTTTCTCTGCTAGTTGCTCTCATGGAGGAGCAACCAAGCTGGGAATCACAGCCATGCAACTCAGAGTCCACAGTGAGGAGGAAATCTAGAGCAGACATTGCCAACTTTTATTTGGTAGTCCAGAATCCTGGCTGCTGAACAGCAAGTGGCGAAAGATGGAGTTGACGGTTTTCCAAGAAAACCTTATGGGGATTGTCGTGGATGAAGTTCACCTCACTTACAAGTGGTTAGTTTGTGGCTAACTCGCACCAAAAGTCTGTGTTACATTTGTAATAACACCTTTTACTGACATATTTTTTTGGCAAAGACAGCAACACTCTTGCCCAGACATCATCACAGCTCATCTCCGCTGCACGCTGCACTTGCTTGCTGGTCTGTTTACGTGCTAGCCTACGTCACACGTTTCGTTTACTCTGATTGGTTTTCCATCTTTCCAATTGCGTGAAGGGGCACTTTGAGTGACAGCCGGGGAAGTCATGCAACAGTGGTGTAGTTTGTTTATAGCCTAACATTAACATTTTACTTCTGGTGATTACATTGATGCATTTCTGCCTGTTACATGCATTGTCTTCTTTCAAAATACACTTTAGTTTTCACAGGAAATTTAATGTGTACATAAAGTCGCTTTCAAAATAAATGCACTATGTTGGTACAACTCTGCGAATTGACGTTTTTTTTCCTTGAACAACAAACGCAAATGGTTGGGTAGGCAACAAAAACATGGTTAGGTTTAGGCAACAAAAGGAAGTGGTTAGGTTTAGGAAAAAAGAATATGGGTTTGGCTTTAAAATCTTACGGGACGTGAACACCACCCCACTCGGACTTTCGCCGTCTTAACTTTCATCCTTGTCCCACTGCGTTTCCCCCTGACGCTGCCAGGTGCCATTAAACTATAATGGCAACAGGCCGTGTATCATGCTGATGTGAAAGGACACTTTTTTTGGTTGGTTTCTGGCGCTGCAAGTCACTGGCCAAGCACCGGATTTTGACGAATTCAGACTGACACCGGGCTCTTTACAGGCACATTTTGGTCTTTGTTGCAGGTCCACCGGACGTCCATAGAAAGTTTGATCTCATTTTGAACTGGAGAATCTGCAGATTAATTCTATACAATTTAATATGTTAGGATCCACTAAAGTTAGGGAAGGTACAGGATGAAACTGTTCCTGTTTTTGTTATATTCACTGCCATCTTGACTGTAAGAGTAGAAGCCTGTTTAGTTCCATCTGCTGCACAGCATTATACCACACCAGAAGCATTTCAGAAGTCAATCAATCAATCAATCAATTTTATTTATAAAGCCCAATATCACAAATCACAATTTGCCTCACAGGGCTTTACAGCATACGACATCCCTCTGTCCTTATGACCCTCGCAGCGGATAAGGAAAAACTCCCCAAAAAAAACCCTTTAACGGGGAAAAAAAACGGTAGAAACC
>NC_065516.1:7970673-7970893 GCF_006386435.1 Epinephelus moara
TTAGGTTATCAATTTCAATTCCATACGTCAGAACTAGATCGAGGGTATGGTTAAAACAGTGAGTGGGTTCATGTACACCCTGACTGAAGCCAATGGAGTCTAATAATGAGATAAACGCGGTAGCCAGGGAGTCATTATCAACGTCGACATGAATGTTAAAATCGCCTACAATAATAACTTTATCTGATTTAAGAACTAAACTGGATAAAAACTCTGAGAA
>NC_065516.1:7970912-7982399 GCF_006386435.1 Epinephelus moara
AATAACTTTATCTGATTTAAGAACTAAACTGGATAAAAACTCTGAGAATTCAGATACAAATTCAGAATACGGGCCAGGAGCACGGTACACTATAACAAATAAAAGTGGCTGCGAGGTTTTCCAGGTCGAAGTGTAACATTTTGCCTGCCTGATTATGTAAACTTGTAGATTTAGTTAATTTGGTCATTTTTTCTTGATGTTTGTTCCTCTACTATAAGTAAGTAAGTAGATATCATAGTTAAAGTGGCTTTTTTGTCTGTTCATTGCTGTTACTTCCTACTATGTTGTGCTGTAGCCAGCAGACAGCAGTTAACACTGTTAAAAGTCCAATTATGAATGAAATGGATCAAAGATTTGTGGCTGTGTTTTATTTATTTAAAGAATATTATATTGTATCTCTTCCTTTAGAAATTCTCAAACTACACAAAGCATGTCATGTCATTATTCTGCTCATTCTGTAAGGAGAAATAAATAATTGACATGATGAGGAAAAAACTGCCATGTGAGATTAATATCCAAGTTATCTAAGAATTAGTGAACGTGTTGATGACCAGAATTGTCATACAAACCTACTTTACACACCAGCTAATTATTAGACAGATGTCGGAGAACCAGTGTTGTGGCCAGAGGGCTGCCAATTCGAGTGTAGCCAGTAAATTCTCAGTCGTAAGCTGCTGATAAACAAAAACCACCATGATGTCCCCTTGGGCAAGACTCCTCATCCCTGTTGCTGCTCAGTAGTCAGCAGGAGAGGACTGTATTTGCAGTGGCCAGCTCCCGGGGAAAAATGTCACTGTGTACTGTGAAGAGAGCTATAGACTGGAAAAAAAGGCCAGCAATGCTCCGGTAACCCTCCCAAAAATAGTAAAGGTGAAAAGAAAACATGGGGACTTGAGTTTGATGAAACAGAAAATGCTCATTGTACTGAAAATGAATCCGATTTTGTAAACACTAGTTTCAAAGAATATCAAAATATATCAATTTTAATATATTATTGGTTTAAGATGTGTTAAAAAGACCTTCTTAGCAAACTGTCTTGTCATAAATTGAGAAAAATATATAAACAAAATGAGGATAATAACATTAAACCATCAAAGATATAAGTAATGCAGCAGGGTAGCAGAGGCCACAACATTGTTTTAAGTGGATCCACAGTGTCCGGCACACAGTGAAAGACGTATTGGCCAAATGAAAACAGGCGACGATAACAACAAAGATTTTGAATTTTAGCTAAAGGTGATTGGATATTTTCTAATTCGTTGGCTTTAGTATAATCCAATGCAGGCTCTGAGAGTAATAAGCAATTACCGTGTGTTTATCCCCACAACTCAGAGAGAACTAATCTGCACTCAACAGCCAGGGCCAAAAATAATGAAATTAATTACGAGCATTAAGGCTATGCAACTGCCAGAGAAAGGTAGAAATGTAATTATCCACATTGAGACAGAAACCTCCCTGTGTTTCCCCCTCGCTTTCTGTCTCATTGTGCGAGTCTGTCTAACTATTATGCTTTCTTTCTTTTTGCTCTTT
Organism: Epinephelus moara; assembly: GCF_006386435.1. NCBI lineage: Eukaryota > Metazoa > Chordata > Actinopteri > Perciformes > Serranidae > Epinephelus > Epinephelus moara. The sequence continues at coordinate 7,972,443 of NC_065516.1, forward strand.
AGTTCTTCCTTGATGGGCAACATCACCCACTGCTGCACACACAAAAAACAGAATGGACTGTATTTCAGCTTTGGAAAACATCCATCTCATAATTTTAATGGGTTCTAAAACAATTTTAGGTGTTGTTTTTTTGTGTTGTGACCTGCCTCAAGTCCATTTATTACAGTGTGGATATTCTCCTAACAGGCAAAACAGCTTTAGAAACTCATAAAATTATGATTGTATTCATTACGATGTCACCCCACTGGCAAGACATTTTTGACCTGGTTTCAGGAAAACAAGATTATAAGACTCAATTCAAACTAAATTACTTGTTTACTATAATGGGATTATAATGTGCTGTCCTGCATGCGGGCTATGCTACATTGCACGATGATGTAGTAATCTATCATCAGGTTGGAGAGTAAAGCCATTGAAAATAAGTTTACATATTATTTTAGCTGCACAAAAGACGAAGTCCACAAACTTTTCTGGTCATAAAGAATCTTGAATGATATATGAGTTTGCTGATACTAAGTTTTTATCTTTTGTGACATAAAATCAATCTGTATATGGTGGATGTATTTGCATATATTGTTTGTTTGCTAATAAGTTTTCATATCAAAGCAATATATGACAGACTAACTTTATTGAACCAGCAGAGTGAGTCATCAGCTTTAAGGAGCAGCAAACCATGAACAGAAGTTGACTCAAAGTTTTAATAAGTTGCTCCCTCCTGACAATAGTTTTCAACTAAGAGGAAAAGCTGGATATATGTAATTATGTTTGCTTAAAGCTGCCTCATGGCTCTTGGCCATTAAGGCCCAGATGCATTGAAAGTGATAATTGATGCACCCCTTTTGGCACATGATAGTACCAACAGTATTTTATGTTTGGGCGAAATTTTTGTTTATTACAGATACCCCAATTAATTTTCTATACATTTCTGTGAAAAGCTTATAACGTTACATAAGGCAGAACTGGAACTGTTGGGCATGCTGCTGCTTTTGTCAGTTGGTTGGCAGTAAAACACGGGTAAAGCCACCAGCCATCTCATTTCATCTTTTAATTTTGTCTTCCAGGTGGGGGGAAATATTGATTCATTTTTTGGCCAGTAGGTGACAGAGAAATTGTTAAAAATGTCGCAATTGTGAGCTTATTGTTGCTAACATGTTGTAACGGTAATGTGTCAGCTAAAACAGTTGCCTAATTAGCTTATATGCTACATCCTGAAGACACAGAGCAAGATCAGCATTCATTTAGAGTTCTGTTTGTGTTCACCTAATGAATAAAAGTCCAGTATTCACTCACAATTTAGCTTTGGTCTCAGAGAAACGTCTGACTGGGTAGCAGCTATATGTTTTGTTTTCTTCACTAGCTAATTTCAGTTGCTAAATTTACAACTTACTACCACAAGCGATCCCTTTCACAGGTCAATTTTTAAATAAAAAATATACAAAGCAGTGGTCAGTAGGTGACAGATAAACTATTGCCTCAAAAGCTAAATGTTGCTAACATTTAACATCTAGTAGTCATTTCCATTTTGGCTCTGGTCTGTTCTCCACAATGCCCCCAGGAAGTGTACTGGATTTTTAAGCCCATTTTTTAAGTGGCTTGGCAAAAAATTATTTTTCCCATAGAACTTACATGGCAACAGAGGCATTTATAAATCAGTAGATACATTTTTTGAGCCTCACAACACCTCAAAATGTCTCTTTTCATTATCAGACATTGATCCATTTCGTTGATCCACTGAATTGATTGAATCATTTTATCCCCATTTAGGTAAGTCGAGTGGTTAACTGACAGTAGAGGGCTCCACCGGTGCAAGTCTCAAGTGGGCCTGCTCTATGAGCCAACGATGCGGAAGCAGAGCAGAAGATCTGGGTAATTTTACACACAGAAATCAAAGTTATTTGGCTTGATGCGCCACTGAATAACTTTTATAGGACTGTATGGGGCCCCGCCTCCAACACTGTATCTGGTTCTCTTAATACATTCATGGCGCCCACCGACCCTGAAAAAATATCTGAATGGTTAGCAGCTAGCCTAGATGTCCTGGTGTCTTTACCAGCTAGTCACTAGCTTTGTCATCTGGTGCTGGGCAGGTAGTTTAAGGTAGGTTAGTAAGCACTGGATGTTAGTGAACATACAATAAATTTAATAAATAGAAAAGACATTGAACTGTTTGCTGTGGTCATTGACTAGTTCAAAAGAAACTGGCAACTGTTGTTAATCATTAAGGTGACAACATACCCCAGTGGGACTGTAAAGTGTTTCACACTCACTAGTTTGAGAACTTCATTTTCCATACACACTAAGCCAGTGTTTTCCTCTGTTTGTCTCTTGTTGATGCTCATCATGTAGCCTGTAATAATGACTAACATTACTCTCTAGCATCAAGGTAACAGAGATAGTGCACCAAAGATGCTTCATGCTTTGTACTACTCCACTGCTCGTTTGATCGTTACTGCAAATTCTCACCTCAGTGAGTTCACAACTTGCTGCAAGTCAGTTTATACTGAATTTGCCTGCTACAACAGTCACAATTCTTTGCAATGACAATGACACGTAAAAACGGCCACCACTCTGACAGTCCTGCTATGTTGATTTGAATGGGAATGTCCTTTCTACTCTGATTCTGTATCTATGGTGGTAATTCTTGGTGGGTTCTACAGCTGCCAGCAACCCCTTCACATTACATGTAGTCATTTGATTCATTGTTAATATAATATTGATCAGTGGAACTTTAAAAATAGATCAAAAGATACTGACTGATATAAGACAGCTGCAACTGGCAGCGACATTACAGAAACATAAGGCCTTGAAAAACTCCTATCGACCGAAATCTAATTGTAGGTAGTGTTAGACTAATGAGAGCCTTTTCTAAAAAGTCACTGACTTGTTGTGATTTGTTGAAGTTTTTTTGTCTTGTTAGCAGGAGGTTGTTGTTTTCCTCCACGATATCACCAGTGGCAGCTCTCCTCTGCGGTCAGGTTAACACCGGAGAGGACAAACCTTCTCCTGTTACCATCCAGTCCCTGGAGCGTAGGACTTGGTTGTCATGGGAGACAGGATGTAGCGGCCTTGTATTACAGCAGGCAGCAATTGCGCTGAAACATGACTCTGCCTTCAACGGCTATTGTTCTCATTCCTCACACCTTGCTCTAGTGGGAGAGGAGTGCCTCGGGGAAGTGGCTTCTAGTTTTACCGGTGCACCAGTTCTCAGGGATATACTGCCAGTATGGCCTGAAATGAACATCCACTCTCTCATTCAGATTAACTCGCACACACTTTTACCTGCTCACTTACTCATTTGTACCTCACAGAAAAAAAAGGTGCGCACACCTTCACAAATCACACGCTTCTCTGATCTCTCCATATCTACCTTCGGGCCGTTGTGATCTTCACAGACAACTAATTTTCCCGGCGCATATTTCATACCTGCCTGACAAGAAATCTGATGCTAACTCATTTGCAGAGGCTACACCCCTCCCTCCTCCTCCCTGCAAGCCTGTTTCTCCATCTCACACTGGCTTTTTCGAGGAGATGTGGAGCGTGGTGCGGTGGAGTAATCGGGGCCTACTTGACCCTGACGGACGAAATCTGGGCTGGTTTGGGGAGTTAATGGTCTCTCAGTCAGTGTGGGGGCAATGAGCAGTGCTAATGGCGCTCTCTCACTGGTTTACTTCGCATCACGCTCGACAGACGTATATATAGCTGCTCATTCGACAGTCATTTACATCTCACCCGCCAGCCATTTATCATTTTCCAGGTCTTACAGTTAATGACTGGAGGTAGAAGTGTAAAAAGTGTCTCAATGCATTAATAAAGATCTGAGTGCACAGACAATGGTGTGTGTGTGAGTGTATGTTTAATGGTCATGGCTGTATTGTAAGCCACGTAGTGAAACGGCACAGACTAAGATGCAAGCTTGTTATTGAGTAGCGGCTAAATACAGAGAAAGGGCAGGCTTCTTTTGAAAGAAACTGTGAATGCAGTTTCCCATTAACTTCCTTGTGTGAATGCATCCCCACACGAGGAAAAACTCACTGCTTTTTTTTTTTTTTTTTTGCTTTCCTCTCAGAGGACAGGGAGAAAGGGAGGGGGGGAGTGAGAGTGAGTGGGTGATTGAATTAATTATGTTTTATCACCTTTTAGCTGATTGAAGTCTACCTTACTCCCTTCAGACAGCTTGTGTTTGTGTCTTCGCCGGCGCCAAATGGATCGGGCCTGTCACCCAGTGCAGGCGCTGCCATCTCTGTTGTCAGAGACTTGGACTTTCAGATCTGAGCGCTGAGGCTGTGTTGTCAGTTGGTGTCTCTGCTGCTTTTGTGTTGGGTTTTTTTTTGTCTTCCATTCTTTGTTTCTTTCTCAGTAATTCATCTCCATCAAAAAATGAGTTCTGGGCCCTGCTGTTCATTACTCACACAATGATTTGTGGGAAGGATTTCAGGTTTTCTAAAGCCCTGTGTGTCTGTCAAGAAAGGTGTGCTGCATCCAGTGTTGTTTACAGAATTAGGCGTCTGTCAAAATACCAAAAAAACAAACCAAAAACAATACGACTTTTGACTAGGGACAAAACTAATGATTATTTTTGTTACTAAATAAAGAATTGAATTTTTTTTTATTAATCACCTAAGCATTGCCTTCACATGTGCTTAGAGCCTAAAGTTATCTCCTCAAATTATTCTAACCAACTGTCCGAAACCAATACCAGTATCAACATACTAAACACATTTTCCAAACAAATATAACATGCTAACATTTGCACAAGCCTATGGCATTTTACAACATATAAATTAGCCTAGTGATGAGCGGAGTTATTCTCTACTGATATGAGACAAAATAAATCACACACAAGACGTAGAATGCTATTGTGTGGGGGCTATTCATTCAGTCATTCATTCATCTTCTAACCGCTTCATCCTCTTGAGGGTCGCGGGGGGGGCTGGAGCCTATCCCAGCTGACATCGGGCGAGAGGCAGGGTACACCCTGGACAGGTCGCCAGACTATCACAGGGCTGACACATAGAGACAAACAACCATTCACGCTCACATTCACACCTATGGACAATTTAGAGTAACCAATTAACCTAGTCCCCAATCTGCATGTCTTTGGACTGTGGGAGGAAACCGGAGTGCCCGGAGAGAACCCACGCTGACACGGGGAGAACATGCAAACTCCGCACAGAAGGGCTCCCACACCCGGGATCGAACCGGCAACCCTCTTGCTGTGAGGCGACAGTGCTAACCACCACACCACCGCGCCGCCCCGTGTGGGGGCTATATTGTCTTCAAAATGTACTGTTTCTTATCTGTGAAATAAAAGTAAATAAAAGCTTTGTTTTCACAGAGGGAAATAGTTTTCACCTTAAAAAAAAATAGACAGGAGGTCTGCGTCGCTGTGACGTGTAGTTACATGGGCTTTGGTATAGGGTACAACGTAGGCTCTGCATCGACATAGAGCGCAGAAGTATAAATCTTGCTTTAATTAGGTTTACCTAATACTTAACTTTAAGCCTTGATAAAATGTAAATGGATGAGTGATAAAAAAATGTCATAAAGGAGAAAATTTGCTATAGAAATTAAAGCTGTTTTTTGTGCCAGGCTGTAAACATGGCATTTTAAATGGGGTCTATGGGGATTGACTGGCTTTTGGAGCCAGCCTCAAGTGGCCATTTGATGAACTGCAGTTTTTGGCACTTATGTGTTGGCTTCATTTTTCAGCCCCTCAGGTTGCTACTTGATTACAAGTTGTTGCGTTTCCTTTTGTAATGTATGACTCATACATTTTGCCTACATTGATTTGTTAGTTTTGTTGTCCACTGAATTGTTTTTGTACGCAAACAAAATTAACTTTGGTATCCTTTTTATCCAACTAGTATTCAGTAATGTAACAATAGTTGGTGGTTCTCTCCTGCAACTGAATGCTGTCGGATTGCTTCAGACAAGGTGGATCAGGGGACTTAGACTCGGTGGGAATTATTTATTTTATTTTATTTATTGTTCCATTCTTCCATGGAACCTTCCCGGCGTCAAAATCAACATAATCAGTTTCATTTAAAAAAATAAACTATGTTAAACAGTAAAACCCATACACAATCACATACAATACATTAAAGCAACACAAGGGAAAATAGTAAAAGAAGAGCGATATATAAATCATACCAGTGACACACATTACCTCTAGGTCAAGGACTATATAAAGCAACAACATGTTTCCTTCAGGACAATTAATAACTTTAATCAGTTAATTTCCCTTCATTTCCTGAATCAACTAACATTAGTGGCACACTTGTTAAAGAACATAGCCTACTTCTTCATCTTTGGGGGAAGGTATTAAATAATTTCAAGTCAAACGCTCAAATCCAAGTGAAATCATTGGTGTTAAAGTTGTGTTGCAGGTCAGGTCTTAAGTCATTAAGTCTGTGACTTGAGTCTGACTCAAGTCCAAGTCATGTGACTCAAGTCCACACCTCTGGTAAGTACTAGTAATCAAGCATTTAAGTTCATTCTTGACCCTGGAAATACCAGATTTCATTGCTCTCCAAAGCCTTTTGAAGGCTCCAGAAAGCTAGTACGTGGACCTTGAGTGAAGATTTTAAAATGTCAAACTACATACCAGTAGTTTATTGGTACGGTACCAATTTGTGTCTTTACACCAGCTCTGTCATATTAGTCATAAAGATAGGAGAAGATGTGGATGCTCAAGGCAAAACATAAGAAGCAATATGGTAAAAATTTTATTAAAAATTACTTATAAATAATATGAACTTCCATAAATTTTATAATTTGCATTGAGCAGTTTTCGACTTTCGCCCCACTCCAGTGCATTGTTCCATATTCATCAACATGACACACATCCATCAGCCTCCCCTCTGCATGTGTTCTCTGCAGAACTGTGATAAACACATGTCGAGACTTGTGCACGTCAATGCAATCGATCGGCTGATGGATCACGCCTGGGGATGAATTACACACTGCTCACAATACCCCACAATTAGCTAAACGGGCAGAGGATTGATCTATGAGCAGCTAACCATAGAGATGGGGAGGATCGTCTGTCAGGAAGGAAAACCTGATATGTGACTGTACAGACTGGAAGCCAGAAAAAAAGTTAGTAAAAAAAGGAGTTACATAAATCTATTGGGTGCAGTGGAGGGTGATGGGGAAGCAGGAAGCCACCCTCGTAGCTGACATATCCTTAACTCAGGATGACACATCCCAGGTCCCAAACAACAGAATTCCTCTGTGCGCTAGTCAGTTGCTCTGCATGCTAATGTTTGACATATAGGTTTCTGGAAGATATTGTTTACAAAAAGCTGCTGGGAGCTGGTGTCTGCATGCTGCAAAATTCAAGCACTGAAGATATTTCTCCTTTTGCATAGAGCTCGCAGGATTTGCCTGTTTCATGTGCCTGACTGCTCGTAAGCAAATCACAGCTTTTCAGTAATTACCTACACACCTACTGTATGTGCACAGCTTTGTCCTTAAGGTTATTATACTTAAGGTTGTTCACTGTCAGGGTTCGTGCAGTCATGAAAAACATAAAAAAGTCATGGAATTTGAAAAAAATAAAATAAAATTCAAGGCCTTGAAAGGTTTTGGAAAAATGAATAAGCCCAAAGAGTTTTGAAAACTTCATCTAATTTTGCTTCACAATATCTATATAACAGAGTAAATGTGGTTCAGTTAGGGTAGACTGAGAAAAATCTTGTATCATGTTGATTAAACAATCAACAATCATGTTGATTAAACAATACTTTAATGTTAGGGGGAGAACAGTCATGTCACTTGGCGTGGATAACGTCAGACTTCAGCTTGAGTTACAGATAATGAAATGTAAATTTCACGCAATATCAGGAAAAAGCCTTTTTAATAATGTCTGGCTTCACTTGGACAAGTATAAAGCATGGCTTGAGAGAGAACAGGACTAGGGACGTGCAAAATGTGGACTGTTGAAAAATGTTCAACATTTCGAACATGGGAGAGACAGCACTAACTAGCCATGCTAAAGGAGCTAATGTTAGCACCAGGCTGCTCATGGGATTCCTGTCACTGGCTTTTTCACCTTGGTGACCAACTTGACACTCGCCACCAGCTGCAGTGCTTTCCTCTCGTCCACCATCAAACAAGGGACCATTTCAGGTGCTTCTGGTGTCCATAAAATAAGCCCTAATTGCAAAGGTACTCTGGGTGCTAAAGGTGGTTAAATTTCACTATTCCTACAAGTCATATGAAGACACAAGCCTGCTTGTTTCAGGTCATGTTCCCTGACAGTCAATAGCGGCATCAAGGTATTAAGGTATGCCGGGATATTTAGAAATCCTTCAAGTATTGGTCATGAACTTTCCACATAGAGATACAACATACAAGTTACCCTGGGTGTGTTGGTCATTGACGTTCTGGGAAGTCGTGTCAAGTTCAGCCTGTTACATGCATTGTCTATTTTCAAAACACGCCTCCATTTTTACAGGAAATGTACAGTTTGCGCTCCTACGGTCTTTCAAAAAAACGTACAATATTGGTACAACACTGCAAATTAACATGTCATTGTGTTTGGCCAACACACACATGTGGTTGGGTTTAGGAAAATAAAACAAGGTTTGGCTTTACAATCTTATGGAAAGTAAACACCGGCCTCTCGGGTAAAAGTCAGTGGTTTTTAGATCCATCCACCACCCCTGCCGCTCGCCCCACTCAGACTTCTGCCGCTTTAACTTTTGTTGTTGTCCCGCCACGTTTCCCCCTGATGCTGAGAGGCGCCATTAAACTATAGTGACTGGCTACGTATCATGCCGACGTGAAAGGGCAGCTTTTTTCACTAGTGTCTGACGCTGGAAATCACTGCCCTAGCACCAGATTTCGATGACTTCTTAGTGAGACCGGGTTATTTAAAAGAGCTTTATTAGCCACATGATTGCATGCATCAACAAATGCCACTGGGTCCTCCGGCAAGAAGGACACAGATTTCCAGTCTGTTTATTATTCTAAGGGCCATACTTATTTAAACCGAGCAAGACTTGTCTAAGTGGGCTAATGGTATAGAAACACAAATTGTAGGCTGAACAATGACAAACACGCTACAATAACTTCTTTAACCAGTAGCTCAGCTTTGACTTTTTTTATTTTAAACACAAATTTCATCATATACTGTAGACCCCAGTGAAATGTCAGGACAGTATGACAAAACAAAGCCTAAAGAAGTATACTTCAATCTGCTGAAGATGTCTGTATGCGTAGGCACATTTATGACACTTTGTTACCTCTTCATTCATGCAGTTGTAAATGTAGTCATTGAGATGATGTTACAAGAAAATTAGCATACAGTACTAACTGTACACTTTTCGTATGTGGTGTGGAATAAGGACATACCTCATGGCTTATGTGCCTGAAAACTTGCTTTAAAATGTGTTTCTCTGTAACATTTAATATTTATGACTAAATAAGAAACAATTGATGAGCAAAAGATTTTAACCCCATAAACTTAAAATACAAGCTCACCACTGTTGTCTATTCTGATTGGTGCACTGAGGTATGTGACATCACTTTTCTCTAAACTGTTGGGAATCAACATATACTTACCTCACACGGTGGCACCAAATATGTTGGGGTCAACACCTTAGGCTTCACACGGAGGCACCAAATATGTTGGGGTTAAATTGGCTATCGTAAATAATTAATAATTATTATTAATAATTATGTTAAATAATGTGACTTAATTAACATTAAATCACCTCGTGGGGCACCATTCCCGTAAAGGGGAAAATGATAGCCAGTTAAAGATATCAGGCTCATAAAATACGCTGAACTATTAATTTGGAGTTTGATTAATAATTAAATTAATGACAACAACCAAAATTAACGGTAATGCCTGAAGGATTTCAGAGTTCTTGACGCAGCAGAGGTTGACTATTCATTCACCCTTGTGCAACATTAAACAGACAGCAGGCATGATTCCAAAGAATTATATTT
>NC_065516.1:7982788-8029954 GCF_006386435.1 Epinephelus moara
GCTGGGTGCTAACTCACTTAGTTCCTTGTTGCTGGAAAGCTGGTTTGCAAACCTTGTGTTTGCCAGAGAGTCTGTGATCAGTTGCCCTCCCTTTAGTGGTTTGGGCTATGGAGCAGGGGTTCGGGCCTCTGCTGTCCAGGCCCAAACGGGAAGAGGTGTTAGCTGTTCAACAGCTGGAGCAAGAAGAGCACTGCTCCACGGTTGGAGCAGAGAAGAGAAAGTTCTGTGGAAGGGAGCAGATCTTGTACAAAAGGCCTGTGACATCACAGAGTCACATGTCACTGTAAAAGGTCTTGTCCAATCAAGTTTTGGGACTTGAGTCTCACTGAGGTGTGAGGTGAGACCTCCTGTGGAGATGGGTGCCACTTAGCTCTCTTTGTTTGAAGACAAAGAGCATGCAGATGAAAAAGCCTTGAAATCAGTGATGATTTTACCAAATGATAAATCATCTGTGGTCCTGTGAATCCCAACACAACCATACCCTTCAAACCAGCGAGAAAAGCACAGACAGAAATCGCTGCTGTGAAAAAACCAAAACAACTTTCACAGTGTGTTCTTGTAGAATCCAGTCGTTTACAGAAAGACGCTGTGTGAGAGAATCTATTTTCAGGGCCTTTAATGGATTTATCCACAGAGTTACTGTTGATATTTCTCCGGTTTGCACTCAACTTTTCACACAGAACTTTTCATACATGAGCTGCTGTATAAAAGTCATCCTCCCCCCGAGGATGCTCTTCACTCAGATTATGTGGTGATGCCCACCTAGCCGCATCTGCGTGGCACTCATAATCACAGTAAAGCGAACCCTCCCGGGTATTATTATGACAATGACATTTGCCAATAGAAGGGCAGGCAATCACAATAGATGTTTCCATTGCAGTAAAAATGATTTATAGCAGCTCTCATAGAAATGATGATCCAGAGAGGGCATGTTAGTGAAGGAGGATAATAGTACCCTTGTGCACAGCTCCGTTCCATCCACATCGGAGTGTGGTGCACAGCCTTGACTGGCTCACAAACTCTGCTCCCCCGGATGACTGAGCCTCCTGGCCTTCACAAAGTCTATTTCTCCCCTCAGATAAACGCTGCTATAAATAAAAGAGTACAAAGCCAATCACCTCACTGTTTAAAGAGACGTGCCACCTTCCCACACACATGGGATCGTTTGTTTGATCTAATCTCCCTAGTTTGGTCCGGGGCCGTTGCTCTGCTGTCGCGCTGGCCTGCCTGACTGATTGTTGGAGCCTCCTGCTGCTGCTGCTGTGTTTATTGGGAGACGGAGCCCAGGCTGTGGGTGGTATTTGCCATTTGAGGATTGTCAGTGCTGTAGACCAGATGGCCATCAACCTCGTGTTGATCTTGGAGCCGAATCTTGCCAAGACCGCTTCCCCCCACAGTGGAATAAGAAGAATCGAGATGTTAAACATGCGCCCTGCCCCAAGCTCCTGGCTTGACTGTGCCACAGAGGGATTATATTTGTATCTGGCCGGGCAGCAGGAGCTGGTATAGGCTGTAATAGAGCCCAAAGGGAATGGGGACTGGCACAGTGATGGGTTTTAACAAAATGACACAAGCAGAGGCCCAAGGGTGCCATCTACTTTCTTCTCCCTATTTCTACTCCCCACTAGTTCATGACTAGTTCTCATTTTAACTTTATTTTTCATTACAGCATTAAATCCTGGAAATGTGGAAGGTCACAAGTTCAAAAATAATTTTAGAGTTACCATGCAACTGTTTTCATTAACAGCAAAACACAAGCAGCATAGATTATCAAACCTCTCTAGATAGGCAGATGAAACAAGGACATTAATACAAATACTCTGTGGACTCAAATAGGACCGCAGCTATTGATTATTTTAGTAATCAAAACTTTTACTGATTTTTCCATTGATTATAATAATAATAATAATAAACTTTATTTATAAAAAGCTTTTCAAAATAATGTTACAAAGTAATTTACATGGTTGAACCTGGATTTCAAACAATGCAGGATTTAGGCAAATAAAATCAGGCAAATTTAAGAAATACAAAGACAAAGGAACTCCAACAATAAAAATAAATTCCCCTGATAAGACAGAGCAATGTTGGCAACAAATTGCCCTGAAGATTGCACTGAAGCAAATAAAATCAACAATTACAATAATACAAAAATAAAAGAACAGAAAGCCCAATGGCAATATAGGAAAAAATTAACAGAGTAATCAGATAGAAAATGCTTTTGCTTGATTAAAGCTACAGTAAATATACAAAAGAGGAAATAAGACAGGTCTCCTGTGTTTGTGTGTAGCATGCTGTCTCATCGTGCCACTCAGAGTCTATTTTGCCATGAGGAGAGCGAACGCTAGCTACGGAAACGGATCCTCAGTAATTAGCTGTAACAAACATTGACTGTAAAAATGACGGACATAGCCACTGTGACATCACCCATTTGTTTGTAGACTCCTGTTTTGATACCTCGAGTTCGGCATCTTGGTCGTTGCCATCTTGTGTTTTGGAACCAGTAGTGACCATATTTGGGCGAGAGGCTGGCGCTGTGGAGGAGCGAGGGGTGGATCTGACTGAGAAGTTGAGGACGCTATTGACAGACAACCTGTCACTCAAAGAGCCCCCTGCCAACAGTTGTCATGAAAGGGGGAATTTAGGCTGTTCTCACAAAGTCTTTGTATGTTTTCCTACAGAAAGCAGTGCACCCATATTCGTACATATCCCATGTAATTTGAAAAGCTGTGATCACGTGACCAATGTGCTGACAACGTAAACATGGAAGCAGTCCCCAGTGCTTGAAAGGAGCACCGTTGGGGTGGTGGATGGGTCACAAAAACTGGACTTTCACCTGGCACTTTCCCCTTGAGTCGTGTATTTGGATCTGTGTGAACTTTGAGTCATTTTAAGGTCCTCACGATGTTTCTTTTCCTAAACCTAACCTTGTTAACTTTTATTTCCTAAACCTAATTGTAACTTTATGTTAATTAAATAACTGTACATTAAAGACGTAACGTTATTCGTGGGGTGCAAATTCCTCGGATATCATATGAACCGTTCTTTGGGGGGGTGGGGAGGTTGGGGCTTAATTTCAACCAGCAATCATATTGATTTACATTAAATGCTAACATTACGTTGTGTGTACGTGGACTGGTTGCTTTCTACTGAGATGCGGAAGAATTAACGTCATGCGATTGTGGGAGGCTAGTTTGGTTTTATGATAGACGCACTTCACAGAGTTAGGCCTATCGTTTTGTTTCAGATGAAATGATCCCAAACTTTGGACACTTTTTGTTGTTTTCTCTTGCCTCTCTTTGCTATTTTCTCTCCTTTCCTCCATTTTGCAGTTCTGCTCCATCAAATCAAGTCACCTGTCTACACGATTAAACAAAGCTGTTTTGCAGCTAGTTTTAGCAATTGAATTACTCGAGGATTTTTTTCAGTTTCTCCCAAATGCTAGACATTTTAGGAGATATGCTTATACGCCTCTTTGCGGAGGTAGATAAGAAGATCAATACTTCCCTCATGTCTGTCTGTTAAACACAAAGCTGCAGGCAGGAAACTGTCCAGCATAAAGACTGAAAAAAGTGTGAAACAGCTTGTTTTTACACTTTTTTAAGTTTTCAACAAACAAGATAGTATGTGTTAATTAAGTTTAGAAGGAGCTGCCAGACTGATCCACCCCCTGACCAAAGCCAGATGAGCTGTTTCCCTGTTTTTCCCTATGTCTTTATGTTGAACTAAACATTCCACCTCCTGTATGCAGCTTCATATTTTCTTGTATAGATCTCAGACTGGTATAAATCTTCTCATCTAACTCTCGGCAAGAAACCAAATCAAGTATACTTCTCAAATGTTCCTTTAATCATCAGTGAAGAAAAGAGTGCAAGTTGGCTCAATGGCCAAAAAAGAAATGTGGTCCAAATAAATGACATAATCTTGGAAGGTCAGCAAGGCTCACTTCCTTATCTCCAAAATGTCTTGCTAAATTATCTTTAAATTCCACACAAGCTCCAGCCTCTATGAAGCTTTCCTCCCTGAGGCTCTGCCTTGGCAAACTGACACCACATGCACAGCTTTGCCATTGCTGCCAATTATTTTCTATGGAAAGTAGCTAAAGCTGCTCAAAAGGTCATTAGATGTTGCTAGATTACCCATGTCGCGAGCTGATTCGCTAACACTAATTTCATTGAATAGAGAGGATCCAGACCCTGGAATAAACCCACTCTTGTAAACTAAAAAATAAAACTAACACTGATCTTCACACATTGTTGGATTGTTAGACACTTAAAGTAAATCCAAAGAAGAGTAAATGACCAACAGCTACAGACTACTGTCCCTTGTAGCCATCAGAACTGATGAAAGATGTTGGGTTTACTCTAATCTCTGTTGACGGATATGAGCATATTTATGCAGAATCAGTGAACAAAAGTACAGGATTTTGGTGTTGGGAGTGTTCTGGTTTCTGTTCGTAGTCCAAGTAGTATAGATCAGTTACGTCTGAATGAGCTTTGTTTGCCTCAAGGTTCACAGTCTGCGTGAAAAACAAAAGAGGGGGAACGCATTGGCTGAGATGCAATCTTGCATCCCACTAGATATCACCTCACCATGATTTTTCTGCATTCATATGAAGATATCTTTTACAGAGATAAAAGATATCTGGACCTGTCTCAAGATGCAAATTGAACTGTAAACAATGAGCAGCGCAAAGTAGTGGAAGTAAATTCATCTTCATTCATTCATCTTCTAACCACTTCATCCTCTTGAGGGTCGCGGGGGGGCTGGAGCCTATCCCAGCTGACATTGGGCGAGAGGCAGGGTACACCCTGGACAGATCGCCAGACTGTCGCAGGGCTGACACATAGAGACAGACAACCATTCACACTCACATTCACACCTACGGACAATTTAGAGTTATCAATTAACCTAGTCCCCAGTCTGCATGTCTTTGGACTGTGGGAGGAAGCCGGAGTGCCCGGAGAGAACCCACGCTGACACGGGGAGAACATGCAAACTCCGCACAGAAGGGCTCCCACACCCAGGATCGAACCGCCAACCCTCTTGCTGTGAGGCGACAGTGCTAACCACCACACCACCGTGCTGCCCGTGTAAGTAAATGGTAATGTTAAATTGACTTGCACTTGTATAGCACTTTTTTAGTTGTTCAACCACTGAAAGCACTTTCACACTAATTGTCACATTTACCCATTTACACACACATTCATACAGTGGTGTCTGCTGCAACCATATGAGGTGCCACCTGCTACTCAGTTTCTTAAATGTTAATACAAGATCACACACCAGTGGAAAAGGCAACGGTATTTGGGGCTCAGTATCTTGCTCATCATGCAAACTGGATCAAACCTTCAACCATCTGGTTAGTGGACAACCCTCTCTACCTCCAGAGCCACAGCCAACCTGAAGTCTTGGCTGATAAATCTGCTGACTACAAGGATTCTCCCATAATATTGGCCATAGGCCCCTGAGGCTTTATCATCGTCATAGGATAGCCCATTGGGATCTCAGATTGCAACCTGATTTCTCTCCTAGGGTGACCAAAAACAGTGCTTGGTTAGTAGCCTTTGAGTCAGATATGGAGTGCACCCTTTAGCGTCTGTATGGCTTTCAACCAGTGTTCAGAGTAATGGATGTAGTATGAAGAGTGCAAAAGTCCGCTCTTAAGTGGATGGACCCAGCAAGAACAGGACTTGTATCCAGGAGAGCAGTGATTGTGTCCCGTGTAAAACTAAAAGTCGATTTTATTTTGTCACAAGTTGACTGACACAACTGATCCCGATATTTTCTTAACCCTAACCAAGTAGTCTTGTTAGCTTAACCTTACTGCAGTCAAAATATGACTGTGCAGAATGTGATCACATTGGAGAAACTATATTCAAATTGAAAGAACTATATAGATGGTATGTGATGTATAACAATACCAAAACTAAAAGTATAATCATATAAATATTGACCTGACTTTGTCCAATAGTGGGTGTTCAAGAAATATGAGAAATACTGCCACCTTGCTGCCAAACCCTTGTTGTTAGAGAGGGTATTTAGTGAGGACTGTAAAGAAACTTTGGAAAAATTCTGGAGAGGCTCCTTACAAGATGTGAGAAAACTGTTGCACCTTCCTCCAGGCGTGGTCACTCAGTGACTTCCTGTCAGCCTCCGGTGTTGCTGATACACACTAAGTAACTAGTTTTTAAAAAAAAAAACTTGCTCCCTCCCCCTACAAGAAGCTCTGTCTCTGAAAAAGTTGTTCAACTACCAATCTGTGACTAAACACAAGGGGAAAAAAGAATCTGAAGCACTATAACAATACAGCTGTAGTCTCATCTGCCTCTTCAGATCCTCCACTGCTGTCCAACCATGATTACATCTTCATTCCTCATTTATTCCTCCGTCCACGTCCCTCTCCACTCACCCATATAATAACTGAATTGAAAAGAACAGAACAGATACCATCTCTCATCTAGTAGAAACTTAGCTCTGTGTTTCACTGGGCTTCCTGAATCAGACATAAGTATGCTCCTTTGCTCTCTGGTTGCCATCCTTCACCGTAACCCCAGAGCCTATCCTCCAGCCTCCATCAAGTATCCCTCATTATGTGTAATTCCACATGCCACAAGCCGTGGCTTTAGGGTCCACTCCAATGTTGACCTGCACCTCTTCACACCAGGTATTTCCGATCCCTGAGAGGCCTGCTGTGCCCCTGTGACGCTGCGTCTAATCTATCTGGTAATTTGAGGCTTACTTTGGTGCAGAGAAGCTGAATCTTCAATCTCCTGCCACCTGTCATGTCTTATGTGAGGTGGGGTGAGAGAATATTGGGTCTCAATCCCTTCTCAGCACGTCTGAAATGGAGTAAGGCGGAAGGGAGAGCAATTGGATAAGAGAAAGCTCAGGACCAGAATGCTGCGATAAGTTCTCTGATCCTCGTCTGTGGGGTTTTGTGCAACCAGCAGATGTGACTCAACTCTGATTTAAGATGGACATCGATTAGTTATGCTCCCTGTAACATAACTAAAAACCAATAATGATATATACAAACAGAGCAAACGAAGACACAGGGGAAAAGAAATATATAATTAATAATATGAAATATATGAATAAGGAAAACATGAAATACATTTAAAGTGTAAGAAAAGTAATGAAAATATATCAGTGCAGTTTTTAAAGGATCCCAAATAATTGCAACAATAATTTAAAAAATAATAACAGTATAACAAATACTTTATCACATAAATAATTGAAAACTACATATATTAAAAAAAATAAAAATACACCAAATATAATGCTGCTACTAAAAAATATCATAATAATTATGATAATGATTTAGAAATAAATAAGAATACATTCGTTGAAAAAATAATTTAATATAAATAAAACATATTGTATTTACTTAAACAACTGGAAATATAAAATCAATCACGATAAAAAATAAAACTAATATAAAACTTAAAAAATACCATCTCCTGCTTTTAAAAAATGAAAAAAAAAACAACCCAAATGTAGAAAATTACATAAAAATTACATAAAATACACAAGATAAATGATGAAAATTAAATAAGTTATACAATTCTAAAAAAAAGTTTGATACAGTGCTCCCATATTTCAAAATAAATATATAAATAGATAAATAACTATTAAGTACAATTTATAGAAAAATGTAAAAAAAAAATACTAAAAATAAATAAATAAAATAAAAATAAACATTTTAAAAATGGAATGATAAAATCAATACAGAATCACAACAGCACCTCAGCATTTCAACCTCTGTATTATCTTTTATGCCTAAAAACCTTCTCTCATACCCTCCAGAGTCCCAGCTGCACATGTGAGTGACTATTTCCATCCCCAGTCCATCCCTGAGTTCCCACATCACGCTCACAGTGAGATCTGCAAACTTTCACTCCAGACTTTGAGCGTCTCAGATCTCCTCCACATCTCACCACTGCTGCTGGTGTGAGGCTCAGTATTTGAGTGAAATTAGCATAATTTAGAGTGAATGTTTCCCAGCCTGCAACCTTACCCACAAACTTCTCCAATATTTAGCTTCCCTCTGCACTCCAGTTTCCCCCCTCTCAACCCGACACGCTCCGATCTGACACATGCATGCACGCACACAAAGCACAATGTTTCTTAGCCTTGTTTTCTTGTTGTTGTGCTCCGTAGAGGAAAGAGATGAAGAGGAGGCAGAGCAGATGTCAGGATTGATAGTGAGCTTATCTAAACATCATTGATTTTCACACTTTCTTACTGGGGCCAGCACGGGTTGGTTTCCTCCTCTGATGCCAAAGCATTTTACAGAGTAGCCAGGAAACTTGTCAGACTGGATGAAACTGATAAGAAGACACAAAAAAAGCTGTCCACCCACACCTTTCCCGCTCCCTTCGATGCGTTTTTAAAAGACAAGACAAGGGTGCTTTTCACTTTGAAGCAGGACTCATCAGTGTGTTTGTACATGTGAAAAAGAAAAGGGAAAAAGAAGCGAACATGGAGCAGAGGAAAAAAATAATTGGCCACACTGCGCGTGTGTCCAGCTCTGAGCTGTGCGTCAACCACACTCCTGCCTCTGTTAGTGTTTGACCTATCTACCCATTTGAGAAGCTCCATCTAGGTCCATGTACACCTACTGAAGCATGAAAGCCCTCTGAGGCAGCGTGTTAGACAGACGAAATACAGAGAGGTGCAAACAGGGCATACGAATAGGATAACAGGAGGAGACGAACAGAAGGAGATCTGGAAAAAATCATCTCAACAAACAGTTCAATCCTGCAGTGGGGTCTTCAAACTTTTCTTAGAACAAGGGCTAGAGACCGTCATGCAATGGGATCACACAACCAGCTATACTGATGCACAACTTAAAACAAATGCGGGCCAGGGGCGTAAAGTGGGGATGCTAATGGCCCCTTTCCTACTTTCTACCCACACCACCTTTCCCCTTGCTCAAACACATCCATATTCAAACCAGTTCTCATTCCCAGGTCTTTTAATGCTGCCACAGTGTGTGACTTTTGACAGCATGCCGCTATTCCAGAAGCAAATGATTAATATTATAACAAACAACTCTAAAATATGTAACGTTACATTAAAACAAGGTTGATGTTTGGTTTCACATGGGACACAAACTGTGGCCTCCTGGGTGAAATTCGTTTTTGTTTGACCCATCTACCTCCCACCTCATGTGGACTTTATAGCTATCAATACTACATCAGTTGCTCTCGGCACCCAGTGCGTCTCATGAAAGCATTAAGGGATGCCTTGGGCATCAATATCACACACCAAGGGGTGTGACAAAGGGTGTTTGATGACCTTGGGATGAGAACAGACTGCATATTCGAACTTGGCTGTCATCGTGGCAAAGTACTCGAAAGGGCTTATGTGGTTGTTCCCATTATAATAAGAGTCTCCAGGACCACACTTTGCCATGATCACACACACACACACACACACACACACACACACACACACACACACAGGTAAAAACAATACCAGCCCTGCTGTTGTGGCTGATACATATCCAGCCAGCTGGATGAGATAAGATTACCGTCTTCTTGTTTAAGGAGAATAAAATGATAAAATCTTGATGCCACAGTGAGATATCACTTGTTTCAACAAAACCACTGTAGCTGCATGTTAAAATCCACTGACACATTGTTTTCCTCATCTTAAAGAGATACAGTCATTGCTGTCTGATTTCACAAAATGATCCTCGAATAAAGCAACAGGTACTTTGCAAAGTACTGAGATTTGTGTCTCCCCACCAGCCCACTTATTTTTCTCAAGTGTTCAGCATTGAAGGCAGGTGCAATGTGCTGCAGCAGAAGCCAAAAAAACAAATAACACCAATGCTGTGTTAGAGCCCCCCCCCCCCCCCAACTACAGGTACATTTTCACACATTTTTTTTAAAGACTGATAAATTCCTGGATTTGTTTAATATGAACACAACTCAAACATGGACCGACTTTAAGAAGTTTTCTTATGAAGTGAGGAGTGTTGTGTGTTGTGTTTACTTCCTACTCGCATACCCCCCGTGACACGTCCCATCTTTAAAGTGCAGCTTTGACGGCACATTTTGTTCAACATGACAACGAGGGTTCCCCGTCCCGAGGCAAGCTAAAAGAGGCCTGTACATGGATCATGCTGAGCAGGGGGCACCGCTGTTTGTGCACACTTGTTTGTGTTTGTGCCTGCGTATATGAATTCATGATTATATAGCTTAAGGTTCCCTTTGCTGAGCTGTTGTTTTTCCTGCTCATTCAAGTGTTCTAGCCATATGAGGGAGGAGGGTGTTGCTTTATTTGACTTCTCCAAGGTCTTGAACATGATATCTGTGAATAGTTTTATAGGTACGGTGCGGTAAGAGGACGGGGTTGCTGGGGGGGACGAGTTTCCCCCTTGCAGGGTTAAGAGAGGCAAGACATGCTACACAGAGAAAATCACTCAGCCTTATTGTGCGGACTAAATCACAAACTATTGCCTCCCCATCCATCTCTCTTAGCTGGCACTATAGGTGGAGATACTCCAGAGTGTGATTGTGTGCCGACGTGCGTGCCTTTGTGTGTGTTGTTTTGTGTTGTGTGGAAGTGGAATGAAAGAAAGGGTGGGGAGGGGTGTGATGAAGAGTCTTAAAAGCCTTAAGCTTTGCTTCCTGTCTCCTGAAATCCACAGCTCCCATGAATCACCATCGCTGCTGTTTTTAGCCTGATTACTTTTCTTTCAGTTCTACACAACTTATTTAATTTCTACAGGAGTCTTCGGTAGGCACGACTAAGCTACAGTTTCTGCTGGTGGTCACAGGAAAAATAACAAACAACTAGGAATTTTGACAATTAGCATCTTGTTGTTTCAATTTGACAATATTTGCCAGAGGATAAAGCTCCTATTAACTTCAGAGTCATGAACAGTGGGATTACTTTTCATTTCTTTCTCAGTAATTCTATTTGCAGTGTTGAAATCACAACACGCTCCCACTGTTTTTGTTCTGACAGATCAAGGGATGTTGCTTTTAAAATATGCTACGTGCAGGAAAGTGAACACAACAGCATTTTTATCTTTCCCCTGTTAATTTCAGGATCCAGTGCAAGATTTTAACCATCACTTACAGAGCCCTCCATGGTCACCTGCATACTTGACGGATCTGGTGTCCTTTCACTGTCCTGTCAGGTCACTGCGGTCCGCTGAAGGCCATCTACTTACTGTCCCTCACACAAAATTAAAGACGAAAGGTGATAGAGCCTTTAAAGCTGTTGCACCTAAATGATGGAATGCACTACCTCATGAGCTGAGAGCAGCCTCTTCCGTCGACATTTTTAAAAGGCAGTTAAAAACACATCTGTTTAGGCATGCGTTCCAGTAATAGTCCATTGTATCATCTCTGTATTTTGCTGCACTTTACTTTTTTATTTGTTTTTGTGTATTTGCATTGTTTCTGTTATTGTATTTTTTTTATTTTAACTTGTGAAGCACTTTGTGAGTCCTCTCTGTGAGAAGTGCTATATAAATAAATTTACTTACTTACTTACTTACTTTACATAATTTAATCATCTCAAATTCTCATATTATATATTTTTCTTTTTTGTCTTTTTAAAGGTTCCGTGTGCAACATTGACATCATTTATATAGCAGCACGCCACTGTTTACTATGTCAAGATGTAGTGCCGTAATGAGGTCCTAAGAACAGAGAGAAGTAATGCTACAGTAGTACAGAAGTAGTGCATCTGCCCGGGTGTTGTGTTATAAACACCCGTAACTGCTGCAGAGTCATTTGACCTGGGTGTGAATGGTGATTGTAACTTTTCCTATTACATTAAAAATCCAGACATTAGCGGATATTGGCAGGTTTTTGTGCAATGGAAAAGGGGCTTTAGTGTGTGCATCCCACTGGCAAGCTTATTGTTGCCACTTTGCACCATGCTTATACAGCGGTTCCTTTGATATTGGAACGGCGTCATCACAGAAGTTTAAGTTTAAGTTTATTTACTTTATTAATCCCCTGAGGGGAAATTCAATGTTTTCACTCTTGCTTGTCAATTACACACAGGTCTGAAAGACACACACATGCACAAAGTGGAGAGATCTCAGAGCATAACGCCCATCATCTGGTCCCTGCTTGATTAATACTGTTAGCTCTTACTGCACTGTTGCCATTGTTAGTGATGCTTAAGGAGTTAGCACAGTTAGCTGCTAGCCAGATATGTGAGCATATTAAACACTATTCCTGCTAAAACCCTAGTCCATTCGCCAGAAGAAAATGTTAGCAGTATGCGTGTTTGCAAACCACGGAGGAGAAGAAGGATGGGTTGGTGGATAGCATGACACGCCAAGCTGCATACCACTATTCAAGAACAAAAAAAAATTAAACTAGTTGTTTTATAGAGAGACATTGACAGCATTTCCTGCTGGGATTATGCCACCAAAACTGGGCATTTTAAGCCAAAACGTGATTTTTTTCATAACCATAACCAAGTGGTTTTTGTGCCTAAACCAAACCACATGTTAACCACAGTGTCACTGAAACATAAAGACAGTTTAAGTTTCAATATATTGCCTACATAATACCATTCATGGTTTGCATAAATGTACAATGCCAACAATGGCATTTAAATTGAAACATTGGCATTTCAGCATTGTCATTGTGAGCATATTAGCAAACTGACATTTCAGTCAAAATACACCTAACTACAGCCTCCTGTGAATTCACATTGCATGTGCTGTTTACAATTCTTCCTAAGTAACTTTTGATGAACACATCAAGTTGTTCATGAGGATCAGCACGTACCGTTTTAGCTGTACTGACTATTAAGCTGATAACATTCCGACACAGTACTTTGGTTGTTGACACTTTCACAGGCTGCAGATGGACATACTGGCCATTTCATGCGTCAAACCTGCTGCCTTTTCACTTTTCTCCAACCTCTCAGCCACCTTGCCACCGGCAGTTAATTTCCCTTAATCTGCAGGCAGGTCAGGGCAGAGTAGGGCAGCAAAGTTACTGAATAAAGATATGGCTGATTGCTCACTGGACCCTAATTTCCTTTTAGTGGTGGTGGAGAGGAGTCAATTATAAACTTAAATAGCCAAACTTTTAAAAGTTACCACCACTTACGTTGATTGCATGAGCTTTCCATTGTTTTTAGAAGAGTTTCCTGGGGTATTATAATTGCCTTGGTAATATGCAGAGCCTTTTATCCCGCTCATAAAAGCCAGCCACATTAATCAAGTTGTAATGGTGTTGGTGAGCTATACGAGATGATTGGGACAATAAGTGGTGCGTGTCTTTGAGAGATGCGACACTCCTAACGTGTCATCCAAACCAAGTTCCCAACCATTAAATGTTATGACACTATACCTCCATTAAAAATCTGGATATTACTCATATCAGAGCCTCGGAAGAGTGAAAAAGAGGCAAGTGTCAAACTGTTCTGTGAAGTTCATTCCTCTGTGTCAATCTCCCATCTCCGGTAATTGTAGAGCAGGTCATATATGGAGAAAGGAGAAGGGAGGGGAGAAATGGCTTCCTCAGAAACATGGCAGGTTTAATTTGTTAGCTTGGATGAAAATTGGCTGGTGAAGAAAACAAACGACGGTTACATGGGCCGATGGTACCAATTCATCAGGGGAAGATTGAGGAGCCAGTCTGGAGATAGCTCACGTCTCCATAAATCATGTTGACAATTGACTTGAACTGCAAGAGGAGGAGGTCTCCCATAAAGCAAGCCTGAACAGGCACTGATATAAGACGTCTCTCTACCACGGAAGTGAAATAGAACGACAGCTTGATTCATTGACGATGGCTCGTGATAGCTGACTGAAACACTGACTACACACTCATTTAAAGTGGTAATCTGTGAATTGTTTTTATCTGACTTTGGTGCCATCTTTAGGAGGATTTTGCCATCGCTGTGGTGTTTCCTCTGTTTTTTCCTACAATCGCTTATCAAAGAGTGTTTGGGGTACGTTTTGAATTACCGGCATTTTCTTCACTTTTTCAAGCCAACTGTGCCGATCTAACTGCTGTTGCTGCTGTCAAGAGAGTAAAATACTAATTCCTCACCTTCTGAAACTGACTGACTCCAGCCAATGAAAACAAAACCTCTAATTAACTAGCTTTACATTTTATATTCATTATTTTACATCAGACATGCATTCTTTATGCTAAAATATAAAGTATGCATACAAATGACCATACATGCTTGTTAGTAACACAGATGCAGTAATGCAAGCAAGAAAAGGCAACGATCAATGCTTAATGATAGAGGTCAATACCACCTTCTCTGTCAAACTGGATGGAAATTTGAGAACATTGATATTTTATTTATCAAAATTCAATGTGATTCAACTTGCAATGTAACTATCTAACATGCATTTACCTGTATTCCCATTTTTGATGGTGCCTTGCTGTTATCTGTTGGCTCATAAATCCGAAGTTCCAGTAGTCCAAACAATTTACCATTTGACCGATAGATTATTTGTTTGACAACCCAGTATCCCGAAGACAATTGGTTGTTGCTCTGAAGCGCCTGTTTTCAAAGCGCATGGCAAATTATCTTCCTAACTTCCCCCGATTGACTTACCCTGATATTCAAACCCTAACCTTGATTCATCTCACTCCTCATGCCAAGACCTAAACATACCAGCCAACAAAGGCAATGAACACTGGCCAATCAGAGGCAGGGTAAAACCAAGGAAAACCAAGAAATGGCCCTTTGGAGCAGTACACGTTTATTTTCAGGCTATTCCCACAAACTGTTTGTACATTTTCCTATGAAAAGTAATGCACCCAAATTTGTAAGTGTCCCATGTAACCATCAGCCTGTAATCTGTGCATTACCCACGTATTTTGGAAGGCTGTGATCACGTGACAGTGCGCTGATGGGAGCAAACAACGAAGCGGCCCTGAGTGGTCTGAAAGGAGGAAGGTTGGGGTGATTTGTGGAATATCATACGAACTATCGTCTGTGCATTTTTAGTAGGATATCACATGAACCTTTGTATTAGGATACATTGTTGTTTTCAGGCTACCTGGCTGTTGCAACAATGGGCTGCCCCATCTAGCTTTTATTCCTTTTGAGTTTGAATGCACTTAATGTGAGTGACTTTGGGCAAAAGCATGAATGAAATGCACAATATATTACTAGTGGAAGGAAATGTACCGGTATGTGCGCAAATTCTGCATAACCTGACCTTGTTCTCTGTTAATATTGTTGTCACTTTGATAAGGAAAGCATCATGTGAAGGTATCAAAGATTAGTACAATGCTAAATGTGTAAGCAGAGCAGCAAGGTTACCAACGTAGGGGGCTTTGGTTGGAAGCAGAACCTGGCTACAATGTAATGCGACTTCATCCTGCAACATTGGCCAAACAAATACCAATCCCTCCAGGATTTCGCAGGCTTTTTTGGGATTGTTGTGGCTTAAAATGCCTGATTCACTGCAGCTTTTCAAGTTTTTCAAATCCAAAAATAGTTGCACTTTTTTGGGGGATAATTCATTAAAAAAACTGAAGGCAACTTGATCCATTATGATTTATACCACACTAATGTTACTAACTGTACCTTTTGATCTAACTCACCTTCATTCTTTTTGGCACGTGCAATACATCTGCCATGGTGATTTGTCTTGTCTGCTGTCAAACAGTTACCCCTGCTTGTGTGCAGGACATCAGGGAAATGCCTTACAGAGTCTTTAGCAAGAAAGGGAGTTTGGTAACGTTGTGTTGGGGACTGCTATGATTGGTGAAACTCACAAGAAACTACAACAATTGATCAAATTTGCTGATCAGTTGCAGTGATTTGAAAAAATTGCAAGGTTGTTCAAAAATTGCAGGGATTGGTTGAATTCAACTTAAATGTTGTGATCATGACATTGCAACATCCTGGAGGGGCTCAAAGACATGCAAGCACATATTTCTGGCTGATATAACTCAAACAGCATACCTGTACCATTTATCTAATGATATGATTGTTGCCATGAGCTGTAAAATTCCACCTCATTGTACTATATACCGTTGTAAGGTATTTTGGTATTTAATAAGCCTTCGAAGTCATGGATATTTTATGCAAACTGGACCTCCTGAATCACATTTAGTCCTCTAACCAGCACCTGTAGCAACACATAGTCTACATCAGTGTTTTATTTTGCCCGCAGTTTAGCTAATTGCCTGCAAAATAATTTAGGCCCACTCACCACACCTCTAACCCCTGGAAAAGTCTCTTGAGCTTCGCCAGATGACAATAAGCAAAGCTAAATCTGTTCCTCTGGCCATTAGAAGCTACGTCCTCTATCAGGTCTCTCATCTCACTGCCTCTCATCTTCCCTGCACGCATCCTCTACCTCTCTGCTCTCTTTATTGTAATGCAGACGCAGGAGCAAGCTAAATACATAAGCCTTAAATAAGTATGATATTTCAGAATGATTAATAATACTGTACATGTAATATGAGTCATGACCTGTTGATAAGATCAGTAAATGTGATGTGATGACTAAAAGTAGACCTTTGATATCCAGCATGACTCTGTTACAGGAAGCAGTAATGTGATTACAGTGCTTTCTGATGCATTACTTCCAACAGAATTGACTACAGATGTGCTGAGAACACCGTATTACTCCTTCTGCCTCTGTGCTTTCTCTATATGTGTATTACAACTGTGACACTCAGTCAAGTGTGTAAGCTTCTCCCTCTCCCTCACTGCCTCCTCCTCCTCGGCGTTGGCTCGGAGAGCTTGTGTTTATGCGGGTTTCACCAGATGTTGATTCAACCATTGAACAGATGACAGACTTAGCCAGCAGCTGAGAAGACAAATCCACAGTCCAACACTCAGCAGGCTTCCACTTCGCTTTTTCTCTGCCTGCTTTGTTTACATACGTCTGTCTCTTTCTTACTCACACCATATCAGTGTTCTGACTTTTTTTCCCCCAGCTTGGCACACTTGCATGGATTGTCTACAAACAGAACCACACACAATCTCGGTTTCTCTTGTGCTTGAATACTAATCATCCAACTCTTAGACGACAAAACACACACACACTGTAAAGTTGCAAATTTCAAAACTGTAGTAAACAAAAAAGTGTTGTTACACTTTTGTAGTGTTGTACATGTTGTTAAGTTGTCCTACATTGAGCTGTGTAATTGTAGGAGCAGGGAATAAACTGCGCCGTAGCGTTTTCCTCCAGAGAAGTAATTTACTTCAGTTGCTCTAATAAACACTCAGCCATAAAAAACAAATCCACCCGGCAACGCCAAATGTGTAAAGCTGTCGGTGTTGAAATGACAGATTAGAGTGTCCACTAAGCAAATAAAACATGAAGGTCTGAACCGCTTTCTTCAAATACGGGTTCTCTTGTGATTATATGTGCTTCCAATTCCCATTACAAAACAAACAAAAAGGAACATTATTATCATTATTTTTCCAGTTTTTGGTCGGTTTCGCCCACCAGAGAGTGAACAGGAAGGGATTCAGTGTTTTGCTGTAGTGTAGTTCAGAATGTTAAACCATAAAACTCACCCAGCCTGCAGCCATTTCCCAGATTATATCTAATCTTTGAAATGATATGTTGTCATCTAAAGGAAAAAGTCCATCCTAAAACACTCAAACCTCTCTGCTGAACATCTTTCTCTTTTTCTCTAGTGGTATATTTTTTTTCCATTCATGATGATGTGATCCATAAAATGTCTGAACCACAGTAGCATCTGATAGCAACATTTTCAGCCATCTGAAGCATCAAACAGAGGAAAAAATCCATGGTGAGACAGAGCAATTTCTCAAACAACAACGGGTTCAGTAGAGCATGATGCCGTACAGCCACAGGACATGGGCGCACTACATGACTCCTATTTTTTCCTCACTGTAACTCACATGTAACCCACTGCTGCATACAGTGTGCTCTCTGACACTTTTCAAAAACATATTCTGGGAAATGTCAGAAATGACAAGCTGAGGTTGATTTGCACAAGCCAGGAGGAGAGGAAGTGAGTTTACCTGAGAGATAAAGCACCTGGAATGCTTTGATGACAAAAAATGTGTTATTTCCCTTTAAATAATTATCAAGTTCTTGCATTCCCAAATCTAGAAAAAAAACAATTACCATTCACATCACATGTTAAGTGTGTAAAACAAGTTAATTTCACTCTTGCTCACTATGCTCATTCGCCTTGAAATAAATCAAGAGAGGGTAGTGAGGCGCATTCATTATGGATGCATTCCTATTCTTGTATGTACGCCGTGTAGCCTCTCCTCTCCTTGTTCTTAATTTGTGTCTGGCTATTCAAATATTTAAAGGTAGGATTTAAGAATTGAAGTGACTGCAAACATGGATCCCAGGGCCCACTTGACAAGGCGAGGTAGGTTGTTGTACAAGACAGGCACTTACTCAAACATATGGCCACGAGAGCTCGGCACTGAAGTTAAGAAGGGAAGCCAAACCACTGTGCCTGTGTCCCTGACTGACATTGCTCTGTTATCTAGCAATGATATATTCAGATAATTCGTTTTCGGGGAGCTGTACTCTTGGATGTGAAAAATAACCCAGTAAGCACTAGATTGTAGGTCAAAAAACTTCTAGGTTAAAACTGGGCCACCAAAGCAACGTTTCTCATTTGAACAAGATATTTTTGTTATTAAAGATATATTTTATTACTAATTACCAAATTATTCAATTTTAACAAGAACCTTTCAATGTTACATACATGTGAATGACGCAATGCAGCATGCCGTTTTGAGCTGAACTTTTGTCGGACGCCCTGTTTCTATTTTTATTCTGTCGCTCGCATTGAAAGCACTGCAGTGGATGAGCAACGATTCAGGAGGTTTAAACAAGGAGTTACCTACAGACAGACATTCACACTCACATTTACACCTATGGGCAATTTAGAGTCACCAGTTGACCTAACCTACATGTCTTTGAACCGTGGGAGGAAGCCATAGTACCTGGAAAAAAACCCACACTTGACACGGGAAGAACATGCAAACTCTGCACAGAAAGACTCCCCCACCCTGGGTTTGAACCAGGATCTCCCTTGCTGTGAGGTGACAATGCCAACCACTGCACCACCACGCCCCCAGGATAGTGTAGTATAGATAATAGGGAAGTACACACTCACCCATCTTTTCAGTGGATACTGAGCACACAGCTGCTGGGTCAGGCGGAATTTATACTTCTGCGTGGAATCAACGCCGTACTTACGCCATAGGGTCTGCATCGACGTAGAGCGTGACATGCTGCTCCCCAAAAATGTATCTATGCGGTGTGGCAACTTGGACTTCATATCTATTTTAGTATGAGCAGAGGAAATCTCTGCTTGTCGCTAGGCTAATTTATACAATGTAAAATTCCATAGGCTTGTGCTAATAACATTAGCATGTTATATTTGTTTAGAAAACGTGTTTAGTATAGGACAGCATATTTGTCAGTGCTAGGGTAATTTATACAATGTAAAATGGCAAAGGCTTGTGCGAACATTAGCATGTTGTATTTGTGGGGAAAATGTGTCCAGTAAAAGACAAATGCTTTGTCTGTGAATGCTGCGAGTTATAATGAAAGCGATTTGTGGACGTGTTTGAAATTGTCTGTATTAAGCCATGTTTAATGTGTGTTTTGAATCAACTCACCTTTACAGCACTTCACAGAAACCTCTGCTGCGGACTAGTATTTTGGGGGTGTAACTGCAGAGTGACAGACACACCACCGTGTAAGTATAAATGCTCACAACGGTGTAAGCCATGTGCGTAGACTATGGCGTAGGGTCTACTGCACAAGTATAAATCCCCCTTGAGTGGTTTGTTTACATGACAGAGTTCTCTACTTGGATCCAGTGTGGACAGAGAGTGTTTTATGTAAGGTGATGCAGCCCGATAGTTACGTCGCATTCAGTTAGGACACGGTGTGAGGAGGTTGTGCTGGTTGTATGCTAATCGGCACACATGTCGCAGTATCCTTGGGCAAGATACTGAACTAATATGCCTGTTGTGTGAGTGTGTGTGAATGTTTAAACTGAGAAGCAGGTGGCACCTTGACCACCAGTGTATAATATATAAATACCACCCAACTCAGCAGTTCCCCTAAATTTTAAGAAGACTTTTAGAGCTTCAGCTCATTGTCCTGGTTGTAACACACTTAGTTTTACTATGTCTCATCAACCTTGTTTCCAGAAGCAGCAGCAGGCAGCTGTTTTTGGCCAAAAAAAAAAAAGCTGTCACTAAACCCACCGTATGCTACCTGTCCAGCACCAAATGGCAGACAGACAAAGTTAGAGAATAGCTGGTGAACACAGTAAAGCATTTAGAAGTTAAAGAGACAGATCTTTCCCTCAGAAGTCGGTACAGACCAAACCAGAGCTAAAAGGAAAATGAACATTGTCACTGAATTAGTCAGGTGGACAGAAACACAAAATGATTAATAATTTTAATGTTGCTCCAAAGCTTTCTCACTTGACTCAGATGTTATCAACCCATTAAATGGCTGTTATCAAAATTCAATGTGATTCAACTTGCAATGTAACTATCTAACATGCATTTACCTGTATTCCCATTTTTGATGGTGCCTTGCTGTTATCTGTTGGCTCATAAATCCGAAGTTCCAGTAGTCCAAACAATTTACCATTTGACCGATAGATTATTTGTTTGACAACCCAGTATCCCGAAGACAATTGGTTGTTGCTCTGAAGCGCCTTTTTTCAAAGCGCATGGCAAATTATCTTCCGAACTTCCCCCGTATGCTACCTGTCCAGCACCAAATGGCAGACAGACAAAGTTAGAGAATAGCTGGTGAACACAGTAAAGCATTTAGAAGTTAAAGAGACAGATCTTTCCCTCATAAAGCATTTAGAAGTTAAAGAGACAGATCTTTCCCTCAGCAGTCGGTACAGACCAAACCAGAGCTAAAAGGAAAATGAACATTGTCACTGAATTTGTCAGGTGGACAGAAAAATGATTAATAATTTTAATGTTGCTCCAAAGCTTTCTCACCTGACTCAGATGTTATCAACCCATTAAATGGCTGTTATCTGTGCAATAGCTTCATAGATATTTGTGGAATCAACCAAATTCATTATTTGAGACACTTGAGGCAGTAGAACAACCTTAAATCAAAACATAAAATCACTTTATAAAGTTGATATAGTAAATATACTAGCTCACAGTTACCCAGCCAGCAGACCATTAAATGGTAGTTATCAGTGGTTATAAGCATCGCAGATATGGTTAGAGGGGGCCTGGTAAACATCAGTTAAAACAACCGTCTGTGGTTAAAGTAAGTCAAAGTTGACTTTTGATGTTTATCTGACCCATCTGTCACATGTCTGTCCTACCTCACACCTGTGTGGACTTTCTCCCCCTTTTCTTCACGTCACCTGACTTCCTCCTTTGCTCCTATCATAATTACTACAGTCGAGAGGTTGCTGATTAACAGTAAACATAAAGGGTCATTTCATGGCCAGATAATATATCAGATAATAACCTTCAGAACCTCAGCAGGTGTGGTAGACCCCCTCTAACCCATATCATGCTTATAACCATTGATAACTGCCATTTATTAGTCTGATAACAGCCGAATTGGCTGGCTAGGGAACTGTGAGCGAGCGTATTTACTACATCATAAGTGCTATGTCGTAGGGACTGGACCTGCTTGCGTTTCTTGAAGAAATTTCGCCTCTCATCCAAGAAGCTTCTTCAGTTCTAAATGACTGGTACAGAGTTGCAGGTTTGCCTCTGATATAGCACTTACAATTACCATGACCTGGATGATGACAAATATTTACTATATCAACTTTATAAAATGATTTTATGTTTTGACTGGAGGTTGTTCTTCCGCCTCAAGTGTCTCAAATAATGATTTTAGATGATATACTTAGACGTCCAAAAACCTTAGACATCTACTGACCTGTGAATGATCAATACCAAGCTTACTGGGAAATGGTAAAATGTTCTGCTTCACATTTTCCACGAGTTTGATTTTACGGCCACCACGAGACACTTAAATCTCCTCAAGAGACATGCAAGACCCTGAATACAATAAGAAGAGGAACTGATCCTCCCATCTGCCGGGAATTCTTGAAGGCAGCCGATAGTGAACTCTCACTGTGGTTATTTCCTCACTTCACTAGTCCTCAACATCTTTCATTCTGTCTCATCTACTACTATACACTCCTCAGCTGAAAAAGAGGACACAGGTAATGGTATTTCAAAGGAAAGTATAGCGATACCAAGAGGAGGGATGTGAGGGAGGGGGAGATTGCTTCTGAGTGAGATCAAACGTCTCCTCTCTGTTTCTGTGTAGAGGGGGGGTATGGTGCCCCGCCCCAACACTCCCACCCATCACTGCAACAAGGCATCAGTGACATCTGCCCCATCAAACAGCCTGTATGAACACCAGGGAGTTTGGCTCAGCACGAGCAAATATATAGGTTTTGACTAAAGCTCTCAGCAACATGTTTCATTCAACTGAAAAAAATATTGTCCTCACAAATAATTTTATCTTAAATCCTATTTTGAAGCTTATTCACCTTAAACATTGAGTGAAAAATCTGCAGATTCCACACAAATGTACATCACATACTCAGCGTGGACAGAAAATGTAAAAATAGGATATAATATGTAATTTTATTGTTAAGCTTGATGTTAAACTAACTTAATAGTTAGTACATTGTAGTTTTTCATGTCTTACCCACAAGTACATTAAATAAGTTTAATAAACCAAAGTACTGTGAATGAAGCTGTTTTAAGTTCAAGAGAATTCTCCTCATTTCTGTTGAGCTGATGTGTGTTTTCACTGACTTTTTTACCCTCTTATTTTGGCACCAATGAGAAAAAGCTACATCAATTACCAGACCACCACTCAACCTTAATTTTAAATTTTTTTCAGCCGTGGTAACTTCTTATAATATCAATATAAAAATTAAAGTTTATAAGGAGAATATGACCAAAAAGGAGCAACCCAACATCTTTTTATGTTCTTGAGGCTGAATTAACTGATGTTTTTAGGCCAGTTGAGGACAGTGCAACACGCTGTTAACACTACACTGACATTTCAGTAACTGATCTGATCTAATATTAATATGGCAAGTGTGTTAGCAAACAGGGAGCAACATTAACATTCATTTGGAGTTGTGTTTCTGGCCAATATTCACTCTACTTTTAACTCTTCTTTGGTCTCCACCAACTCTTTAGAGGCTTATTCATCTCTTTAGCAGTTAAATGCTCCACAATGTTCACGTGTTTCCTTTGTTTTTAGTCTCTTAAGAGAACTTAAGAGCTTTTTAGCTAAAAAAAAAAACAGCAGCCAAAAACAAATCAGAGAAAGGTGAGTGTGAACCAAAACGGTGAGCTTAAAAGAACTTAACCCACAAAATGTTTATTTATATATCTGTTCCTCACGCGGTGGTACGTAGAATTTGTGAAGAAAACATTGTTTTTCTTCAAAGTCACATAATGACATAAACTAACTAACTGATCAATTCAGTGGTAGACCAGCAGCTCTAGTGTTCTGCAAAGTAAAATTACTGGTTTTGTCGATTGATTCTGGCTTTGAAAAGAGCTGAGATGAGTTTCACTTTCAGTTCAGTTCCCAGTTGAAAAGCACTGTCTGTTTGGGACGTACTGAGCATATGACTGGATAAATAAGACTTGGATTACACTGCACAAGTTGTGTGAGAGTTTGTAAACAGATGTTTTGATATTGTTTTGCTGTTGTTAAATGTGGATTCTTTGACTTCAGTTATCAAATTTTTTCTCTGTTTTTGGATTCTTCGTTCACCGTGGAGACATGCCAGAAAGTTTTCTTCACAATTCAACGTAACATAGATTGAGTAATTGATATACAAATGATCATGTTGTGGTTGAAGTACTGAATAAGCTATAATGCTCCTACAGAGTCTGATTTGGTTTGGTTTCTGTGGGTCCATCATTACTGTACAAACTGCCCATTTTATATTACATGTTGTCATTTAATCCATTACTAATATAAATATGTTAGTCACAGCTGCTTTAAAAGCCCAAAATCTATTGTTTCAGCAGATGAATTTAGCAATGTTAGAGAACTGATGTCTGGATTAGGTTGTTATAGTGGTGCAGAAGAATGTGGCCGCAGTGGATGAGTCCAGTCTATTTCATTTCCAGTGCTGTAAGGCAAAAGTGGAGCCAAAGATTTATTCTTTCACCTCAAACAACGTGCAATTCTTGCGTGTCTCAGCAAACAGCGGGAAAGAAACAGATGTGAGACTTCTTTTTTCTGACTTTGGCTTCTTTGTCTACATGACTCTCGCTGTATTGATCGGATGCTTCGGGATATGGAAGAAAGAATCATGTTTGAGTATAAAGCTTGGATAAAGGCTTTTCAGCCAATCAGAGAGCAAAGTGTATCTTACAGTGCAATGTGTCTTCAAAACTTGAGTCACATCTCCTTCAAGACAAGAACTCACTAAACTTCAATGAGATGACTGTCACACCGTGATACTCTCACTTCCCTCACAGCTGCAGATGATGCAGGCGATAACTGCAGTATAGGGCCCCTGTGAAACGTGCAAGGTATGTGGGTATATATGTTTGTGTGTATAAGCAGAGCCAGCACTCGGCACCTGATCTCGTGCTTCTCTTTCATCCCAGCATCTGTGGCAGGCTGCCAGGGGCCCGTATCATTGAACACACTACTACACCTGTTGGGATAAATTTGATACCTGAAGATAATGGATTGGAGTTCAAGGGAGGAGAACGCAGACAGGAAACTTTTCCAGAGGTCGTGTTTCATGAGCAATCTACACTGACACAAATACATGCAACCCTCCCCCCACAACCGCAGGTTACTGAAAAAGAAGTATACACTCACACATAAACATGTGCTCATCCCACTCTGGTGGCAGGTTTCACATCAAGCCTGAACATGAAAACGAAAAGAACCCAGTTGCATTGGCTCCATGAAATGATCACAGAAAATACATATTTGATCTTTCATTTTATGGAAAATTCGGCCATGAGCCAAGGACTGACCGATTGCTTTTTTGTTTGGAGCTACACGAAGAGGCCAATTTGAAAGAAATCAACATTATCACTCTTTAGTGCTGACTTCCGGCAGCAAAAAAGTTTTTATCCTGAATTTCTTGGACAAAAGTGTAATCTGACTCACTGGATGTAGACTGTAGGTATAAGCCTGCCACTGGTTATTTTAGACAAGCATATCAGGTGGTGGCCTCGCCGCACCTCATTACTCTCCAACTCCTCACGGACCTCCACCAACTTATTTCTGACAGTTGGGTTGGTTACCTTTGGGCAAGAGGAGTGAGATTGGTGAGGGTTAGGGTATTAAAATTCAGGGTAAGCCAATCAAAGGCAGAGTAAGTAATGCCTTCGCTATCCTAGGGAACAAAAACTTCCCTCCACTAGTATCTCAGCTAACAGCTGCTACATCTGCACTGTTCGTATAAAACACAGGTGCACAGTGCACAGCCATGGAGTGACTGGTTAGCGCCAGGGAGAGAAAGAAGGGAGAGAGAAGAGGCATTTTGAGACAAGATTAGTGGTACAGCGTTGTTGGGCAAGGATCGTAAAGGAGGAGGAGGATCATGAGGAGTGAATGTGCAGTGAGGTGCCGTGTGTCCACCACTGGACCCTTCTCATTTAAGCCAGTATTCTCCTCCCCTTCCAATATCTCCATGCTACCATTTTGCAAGGGCACTGTCACTGCATCCTGGGCTTTGTGCTGCCTAAGATGACTTTGACTGGTTTAGAGAAAAACAAATACAAACAACCTTGAGCGTTTTTTCTTCCCCTTTTAGTAGAATATAATGGGTGCCTCCAAACCTTTCTCTAGTGCTGTGGAGATAGATCTAGTTATGCCAGACTACTACAGATGTATCAGTACAGATCATGCCCAGTGGTGCAAAACATACGTACTGGCATTTTTAATCTTTTGCAAAACCTTTTTACCCCTTCTGTGACAAACTACTGTCCAATCTTTATAATATTAAATACATAATATTTATGGATTTCCCCATTTAGAGTAAAATATTTTTGAAGTGTCGTATTTTTATTCTTAAAACTGGCTGTAGTAACCTATTTCTAAAGAGCTATTATAACTTTTGCTTGCACTGTGCAGCTGCAGTCAATTGTTGATGACACTCGTATATATAAATTTTGAGCAATCTTGGAAAATTTGATGGCAGTTCTACAGGTAAAACTACAACATGATACATTTAAATGGCCATAATGTGCTCATAAGTATAATTCTATATTGTACAAATCTTCCCTTGAAGGATTTAAGGTACTGCCCAAAAATCACAACCACTGACTGCCAGCCACGATTTTCTATATTTATTGCTGATATGATTATTTTAAGCATTTTTGATTACTACAATAGTACTGTAATTTTCATGAATGGTGTGGGTAAAAGTCTAGACATGTCGTACTGCTTCCTTGTATCCAAGACCTGACTTAGGATCCGAGTCAGGCTGGATTCAAATTAAACTCAGTTAGGAAATACCTTGCAATCAGCTCTGGTCATTGGGTGTGTAACAGTGGCATGTAAATTGTTAAATCTGCTTGTAAATTAATGGCAATTTTTTTTTTTTTTTCAAAAGTGCAATTGTTTGTAATTTTTCACATTTTATCCTTGTTAAGGATAAAATATACACAATGAACAGACATTAGACAATGGTGTTTTGGCTATGTATAAAAAGTTAGTGAAGCAGGTTGAGTGAGGTTTTAGGGTCAGTGGTACAAGAGGTCAATTAACAGGCCCTGTATATCAACAAGCTCTCACCTCATCTCGTCAAATACTGACGTTTGATCAGTGGCCCTACACGTCAAAACATAAAGAAGAAGTAACAGAAGTAACAATTTGGGTCACTTCTGAATGCTCATGAACAACATGTGAATTTACGCTTGTTACATGCATTGTGTCTTTTCAAAACACACCTCTGTTTTCACAGGAAATGTGAGCTCGGACATTTGGAGGGAGCTCAGAGTAGAGCCGCTGCTCCTTCGTGTTGAAAGGGGTCAGTTGAGGTGGTTCGGGCATCTGATCAGGATGCCTCCTGGACACCTCATATCACCGCTAAGGGTGCCATTGTGCATCCGTGTCTGCTGCCGAGGGCCACGCATGACCAAGCGTCACTAGGCCCTATGTGACGGGTTCGCAACGTCAGAATAATCAGTTATCGCTGATTGTCTGTGGCTGCTCATTATTTGCAGTTGTCTTACTTATTTGGATTTATTTGGGTATACCGCATTTTTGGTTCTAGTTTGGATGGGATCTGGTTATCTTTGATCTCTTTCTCTTAATTTTGGTATGTTGGGTTTGAATGTAGGATCAGGTCCAAAAGTTTGGGCCCATGATGACCTGTATTGTGGGCTCGACAAAGAAATTAGAGATTTCTAGTAATTCAGTGGTTTGTTTAAAAAACTGAAGTACAGAGACAGATACTGTGTGTTCTCAAAAATGCATGAACAAAATCCTGAATAACATTAACATTACAGATAATGTTACTATCAGGATTGGCCCAAAGAGCAGTGGACAGAGTGAGAGAAACGAGAGAGTAGTTTTATACTGTGTGCTGCAGAGTACAGAAACCTAATGGATCTCTGGGTCAGATTTATGGCGGCTCATCCCCTCCATTGCTATAGGAGAGAAAAAGTTGACTGGAGCGCACCGACTCCAAAGACTATAATTCATTCCCCACCATGCTCCATTTTATCCAGCCAGAGTACATCGGTAAGTATTGGGCTCTTTTTTGGGGCCAATAAAACGTAATCACTGTCTGCCAGAACCAAGGTCACACTGTATTCCTTATGCAATGTGATGATTATTTTGGCCTTCGCTGAAGGTCGATTAGCTGTTTATTTTTCGTCTATGCCTGAGAGATTGATTGTTAAAAATTAAATAGGGGATGTTTGGTTTTGATGTAATTATGAACCATAGTTTGCACTTATATTTTAGGTGTTTTTCCCTCTGTGCTCTAATCCAGAGTGTGATAACTGAGTAGGTAGGGTGTTTGAACAGGTTGACAGTGAGCACATTTGCTGTTGCATGAATTAAATTGGTGGCATTTCAGTGGGGGGACAGCCTTCTCAACTACTTGGTCTCCTGTATTGGTAGAAGTAAGACAGTTTGACATCATCCTGTTTACTTTCTGTCCACCAATCCACTTGCAGAGTGTACTGCGTGGACTGATGCTGAGCTGTGTGGTCTTGCAGGTGCTGCAGGTGATGTGACTTACGTTTTGCCTCAACTTAATATTTCACCATGCACGATCACTACAGAAGAGCTGCTTTTGCATTTTTACACAGAACTAAACAATGGAGGCATCATTCCACTCCAGTTTACGATTTAAGAAAGAATCCAATCATTGCGGGATCAAGAGAAGTATTACAGTCATTATATTTAACACAGCAGCATCGACCTCTAGTATGACATGTAACATATACGTTGGCTGGGATTTATAAACAATATCAATGGCATTAACATGGCAATAACAATTATTTACCATCCTTGTTATATAGTGGCCCATCTTGTCCTGCTGGGAGGGTAAGAAGCTCCCAAATCTCAGTTTTCCCAATTTGCAGACAGTTTAGTCTGCTTTTTTTCTCCTTTGAGTTAGCCGCTAACTGCTAACAGCTACTTTTTAATGTCTTCAAAATGTCACATCTGTGCTGCCTATTCCAACTACCTCTGTTCCCAGCTCAGATAAGAGACAACTCTGTCCCCCCATTCCACGATTGTACCTTTTATGAAGATTGGGGTGGCATAACTTGACATGAAATTCCTGCCTTAAAGGGGCAGAGTAAAATGGGCTATTGTGACACCTAAGCGAGATGCCCTCCAGGCTTCAGACAACAGTTTAAGATGTTGATTTAAGCCAAAACATAATGATTTCCTAACCATGTCCAAGCGGTTTTTGTGCCTAAACATTCACCACACATTCACCACAGTGTTGTTGAATCTTAGTTTCAAAGTGTTCTCAACATATTAACATACAAATGTTTTATATTCCTGTGGTTTGCAGAAACGTACAATAGCAACATTTATGCTAGTGACTGGGTTATTCAACACCATAAAAACATTCTTCTTCTTTGAGGCACATACACCTGCAA
This sequence comes from Epinephelus moara, assembly GCF_006386435.1. Classification (NCBI taxonomy): domain Eukaryota; kingdom Metazoa; phylum Chordata; class Actinopteri; order Perciformes; family Serranidae; genus Epinephelus; species Epinephelus moara. The sequence goes on from NC_065516.1 coordinate 8,011,856, forward strand.
TCATGTTCAAACAACCAGATCTGTAAATTAGTCCATTTGAGGAGAAAACATGTGGCTAGAATATTCGAGACAAGTCTTGCCCACATTAGGCTAACATCAGTTTGTTAGCGTACTCCCATCTCATTGCAAAATGTGGCTTTGTAAAGATTCTAGTTTGACACCAGTTCAGTCAGGACCACTTTAGTCAAAGAAAATTTTAATTCCTTTGGCGGATGGTTTTATTCTGGGGTCTCTCTGCCTTTCCGAGGCTTACGCAGAAAGCTTAAGGCAGAGAGAGCAAACCTCCCCACCCTTCCATGCATCTTTTGCAGCTGTATGATGTGCCACCAGGTAGCGTCAGTTTGTAATGCTGCCAAACAGTGTTAGTCTGTAACGGCGCTGGCAACAATGGAATAGAAAATGCCCTATAGGGCGGGCAGGAGGGACTGGAGATGGATGAGTCCAACAAACCCCAGGCTTTCACTTGGGAGCCTGTTGTTTGCTTCACATGACATTTTTTTCTAAACCTAACCACATGCTTCTGTTGCACAAGAAAATAATGTAAAACAAGTTGTTTTACTTATGTTGTAAGTGTGTTTTGAAAAAAGACTATATACATGTAACGAGCATAGATTGTCACAGTGAACATTAACAACAGATGCAGGAGTATACCAAGGATTTCATATTTAGACATGAAAGTCCACTGACAAAGCGAAGATATTTGACAAGTTGGGATTATATGATCATTGGTTTTCCATCCCCCCAAAAGGGGCTTGGCCTTGACATTTTGCAAAGTACCCGTATGTTGCGGTCTAATGCATAGTGCACACCAGTATGTTTGTGTCTTATCATTAAGTGTAGCAACGCCACTGTTCTTCTTTGGATGATTATGTGTCTGCACACTGTAGTGTAACAGAGGCTTTAAAGATTTACAACACACAAGATTGCATCAAACTGTCTTTAACCTCTGTCATCCTGCTGTGGTTTATTGGTGATTTTGATATGTCATCTTGGTCATTAAGATGAGCAGTATGATTACATACAAATCATGGCAATCACTGTTTGTGGGCTTTGGAAAAGAATAAAAAAACAGGCAGTGCTGTTTCTTTTTTATAGGCAATCCCCTATTGTTCAGTGAAAACTAATGAGCTCTACAGTGTGTTAGTTACTGCGTAACAGTTAAAGCAAGTTTGGTATGTGCTCAGACTGCTCTCCTGCCCACAGCGACAACTACAGAGAGAGAAAGACGGCTCATCTCTCGAATCTGCTTCATTTGGAAATTGATTTTTACATGTGGCCTTGAACATTTGAAATTTCCTTCTCAAAACCTTGTGAGAGCAGGAGGGGGAAAAGGACCAGGGAAAATCAATTCAAATTAATTTCAGAGATGAGGTGTTTCTGTCTATTACTCTAAGCAACTCTCATTTTGAATGTCAGTCCTTGTGAAAAAAAAAAAAAAAAAACAAGAAGTGAAAACATGATTGCTTTCTTCAACCCAAGAGGGGATGGAATAATTCACTGTCTGGGTTTAGAGGGAGTTGCAGGAGCAGCTTAATGAAATGAAAACCTGCGTCTTCTGGTGCGTGATCAGGCTCGGGCATTGAGGAATTTGTTCCGACTAACACACAAACAATAGCTCCTGCACACGTACGATTTATGCACATTATTGTACTGTATAAACACTGAGGAAAAACCAGGAAGAGTTGCCTGTTTAAAAACTCAGAATGTCACGGGATTGAACTTATTACTTGCTGTAGGTGTTCTTTAAGGTGGAGGAGTTGTATTAGCGGTGTTGGTGCTGACAGTTTAAATTACAGTTGTATTTTTAGCTGCCTCAGTGCATTTGTTCACGGTGTGCCTCTTCTTTAACTTGTACTGCTAAACAGATGCCTCAGGAAAAGTGCTGGTTGTGACTGTTTTTGTTAAGAGGGTGCACAGTGCAGATGAGTGTTGTAGTACTTGAGACCGGTCTCAAGACTACTTTCTAAAGGTCTTGGCCTCATTTCTACTCTGTCTTGTTTTGATCTCAGACAGATCTGGATATTTTTCCCAACACTGGTCAAACCACACCTGTGGGGATATCACTAATGCCTACCATACATGAGAAGACTTTGAAAAGGCTTTAAAAAGATTTTTGAAAGAATAAAGTCTGACACCTTCTTACATCTAAGGACAATGTGAGTATTTAGTCACACACTACAAGATTTTGCAAAGACCGGCTAAATTCCTTTTGAGATTATTTCCCATCGTTTCCCTTGTGGAAATTATTAAATGCCAAACTCCCTTTAAGAAATACTACATATAACCGATGCCTGACATGTCCACAAAAACACATCACTCAAGCACAAGATAAAAGGTGTTATATGTCAACAGAATTCTTGTCAATGTGGCATCATCAATATAATCCATCTAAGTTAAACTGTATTTGTGTACAAACTTTACATTTTGTATTTTGTCACCTCAACTCACCAGACTAGTACTCATTGGTGACTCAGATACTGGCCGAATTAAACACAGATTCTTGTTCACTCCACAACTCCATTAGTTTCTCCTCCTTTTCCACAGAGCAAGAGAACCAAGACTTGATCAGCTGCTTCTTCTTTGGTGCTGGAGACAGCACAGCTGTTGATTGTTGACATTGCCCATGTCATTGAACTTCATGCATGGGTCAAGACTTAAGCTTATGATAACATTTTTAATTTTCTCAGAACATCAAAATGAAAAAGAGTCAGGACAGCTCGAGTTTTCTGACCACCTTACACCAACGATTGAGATCATGGGATTGCAACACAACTGCAGCAAAACTCACATGATTTTATTCTGACATTAGAAATATGTCTATGACAATGAAATCACTTGAAAAAGGTATTTGGTGCATGAATTGCCTTTGCAAAAACAAACAAACAAAAAAAACAGTGTTCAATCAAGATGGTTAAGTTGATTTCAACCCCTTAATGTATTTGCATTTCTCTGCTTGTAGACAACAAAGGAATACATAAGATTCACCTCCATGCCTTTTTATTGTTTTATCAAGCCATTTGTCATGGTCCACTTATACATATATACCGTACGGCAATAAAAACTAGGTGAATAAAGCTTCATTTGTTTTCTGTTGGTGTTTTTATACATTGGTTGGTTTTGGTTTTGTCTTGGTCTCAACCCCTCAGAGTCTTATTTAAGTCTTGATACTCTCTGGTCTTGGTCATGTCTAAGGGTAGGTGGTCTCGACTACAACACTGGTTCAGATATCTTTTGCTACACTGTTCATATTTCTAACGCTGTGTTCACATGGAATCAGGCAGACGGGAAACAGAGTCTGAACAACACAGCTAACAGAATGGCAGGGCGGCAAAATGAAACTCACATGACAATATATTAAGATGGTGGTGTTGTATTGTTTACAAAGAATGGAATATATCCTAAAAAAATTATTTGTGTCTATTATTATATGTAATTATTGTAGTAACGCCCCTAATTGTCCAGCTCTCCTGCGTTTTCTTCTTGTGTGAAAGAGCTACGTAAGTCCGGTTGTAAATTCCATCATGGAGTACAGTAAAAAGTTAAAATGATTTAACTCTGGACAGCAGTGTTGTCTGCTGTTACTGTCGCCTGTATGTGCTGGCCTCACCTAATTTTACTGTTCTGCTCTTACCCGCAAAAATGATATCCGGTTTGCTGCCTGTCATCTGCCTAATTCCATGTGAATGCAACATAAACCTTGCTATAGTTTGGAACAAAATACACTCTGGCAAAATGCGCCTGTAACCATTTAGTAAAGTTAAGTAGACAACTTAGTTTGGATTGTTTGGTGCGGATTGGAACGGTGGTTTCGTAAACTCACAGGAATTTATAGTGCAGTTGTCTCCTGTCTGTCCCAACAGCTTTTCTGTGGGCGCATGTATTGAAATTTTCTCATGTGCTATCTACTACTTTCCATTAAAACATGGCAGAAACAAGAATTCCTTATGAGCAAAAGAAAATATTTGGCCTTTGTTGGTTTACTTACACTGTTAAATCCTCAAAGACTTCCCTTCATTTCAGTTTAAAAGAATACTGGGGCACCCAGTAGCTCAGTGGGTAGAGCAGGCACCCCATATACAAAGGCAATGTCCTTGCAGCAGCGGGTCTGATTCCAGCCAGCGGCCCCTCGCCGCATGTCATCCCCTCTCTGTCCCCCCCTCAAGCTTAAATACTCTCCTATCCAAGAAAGGCAAAAGCCTAGAAGAAAACAGAATGCTTCCTCAGTGAACAATTTCTGCTATTAAACATCTGCACTGTTGCCATTGTGGACAAACTGGTTAACAAAGTGCTGGGTGGGATTCTGCAGCATGACACAAGCATGACACTCAGCAAATTGACCAAAAGTATGCATTGTAGTCTTCTGCTTCAGTTAAAGTGGCTACAAGAGCCCCGAGGTCAGTCAATCTATCCGCAGCTCAGACAGATGAGTTACAGCTCTAACAAAAAGATTCGCTCTGCTACAAAACACAATGACGGTGTTTCGTGTATAGAAGACATACATCTCATTTCGACATATGTCCATTCTCTGTCAACTATGTTTCTACCCTGAGGGTGGTTTTTGTCTTCAATCACCATGATGACATCTTTGATACCAGTCCCTGCATAATGATCAAATGAGCCAAAAAAAGTGTTTCAAAGGAACAAAGGCTAATTGGAGGTAATGTGACACCAGCCTTGGCTCAAGCGGAACATGGCAGGTGTACAAGCACTAGCACCCTCCCTCTGCTGCTGAAGCCTGCCAGGCTTGGCTGATTGACATGACGTTGTTTCCCAGACCACAACAATGCCGGCAGGGTCCTTGTTATTCCGCGTGCTCTCAAAGGCGCCTTCTGGTAGCCTATAAAGCACCATCAGGCTCCAGGCCCTGCAGTCATTCAATTAAGAATTTACTGGGCTATTGATTTCACCACAAGCGAAGTGTCTCACATCCTGGAAACAATAAGGAGCCTTTCATCAGCATTTTACCTAAAGAGATGGTGACTTGGAAGGGCATGAAAAGACTATGATATGTCCACTGAACACATATAAAAACCATTTAAATCTAGCTTTCTCCAACCCTAGTCATCCCCCTCTCTAATATGGTATCTTTGTATTCAGTATGACCTCTTAAAGGAATACTTCACCCCCAAAATGACCATTTGTATATCAGTTATTCACCCATGTTACCTTGAGTTCTTGAAGAAAACTTTGTTTTCCTTGCATGCCTTTGAGCGAAGAATCCAAAAACGGAGAAAATTATTGATGTAATTCTTAAGTAAAAGGCAAACTATGTCACAACATCTGTTTACAAACTCAACTCATGTAGTATAATCCATATCTCATTTATCCTGTTGTATTTTCAGTACTTCCTAAACACATGCAGTTTTGCTAAAACCTCACAATTTCAAACACTTCAGCACAAACAGTGTCATGCACAGATGTGCACATGTTTTACAACGTAAAGTTTTAGCAAAAAAGCATGTGTTTGGGAAGCACTGAGCATACGACTGGATGAATAAAACTTGGATTATACTGCACGAATTGTGTGAGAGTTTGTAAACAGATGTGTGATGGTGTTAAGTATTCCTTTAAATAAACTGTGATTGTTCTAAGAAAACTGCAAGAAAAAAAACAAGAAAAAAAGAGTGACTTTGGTGCTGGGCAGGTAGCAGTTGTTTTATCAGACCTTTGGAAACAGCTGCTTGCTGTTCCTAGAAAAGAAATATAGTCTCTAAAGGATGTTGTGATTGCAACAGTTAACGCAAATTGAGCCAATCCCTGTGAATTCTGTGTGAACTTGCAATTGTGTCCTATCACCGCCCGATCTTTGTTAATTATGACACTACTGCTGCAGGAATGGAGCTCTGTGCATGGGAGGATGGAGTCACACACACACACACACACACACACACACACACACACACACAATAACAGGGCTAACTGTTAGCATCTTATGGCTAACGTCAACCAACAGTCAGACAGACAGTAAAGTCAGAGTCAAGCCAATTGGGTGTCGAATGTTACCCGCTGCTGTGGGGCTTCTGTCCAAGCTGCCCCCATCCACCATAACATTACAAATAGATTCTAATTCTGTGGGAAAAAAACCCTAAATGTTCATAATAATGATAATAATAATAATAATAATTCATTGCAATTTTATTGCAATGAATGAATAAATGCCTATAAACATTGCAACATGAATTGCAACGTTGTAGAACAGTTGCCATGAAATCAGGCAAATCAGGTTGCAACAATCCCAAAAACAGCCCACAACAACCTGGAGGGACTGAATATAGGAGCAGAACAGAAATGCTGCAGGCTGTAAAACTAAAACAATGAGCTGAAAGACACTAAAAAGATCCACAGAGCTGAAGGTAACTGCAGACTTTGGGGCTAATACTCTGTGGGGTTGTCACTACAAACAACCCCTTCTCACATGCAAATAATCCTGTGATCCAGTGTTGTTATAAAATTATTTATAAAACACTTCAGTGTTATCACATCCTTCTGGAGGTAATTTTGTTCTGCAGTTCAACCAGATTTCACAGCCCTTTACTGGCCTAAAATTCCCCCGAAGTCCCACAATGCCTGCAAAGTCACCGAATTTCCATCTATTAAATCTACTGTGACCCTCAGCTGACCGAATTTCCATCTATTAAATCTACTGTGACCCTCAGCTGATGCACCGAGGTTGATAAACTTTGGGTCTTGCCAAAAGTAGAAATGATAGAAATCCCCCCTTAAGAATCATACCATGTGTGTTTATTATTCACCGCAGGGCTTTACAAAATACAACTGTTGATGCAACACGAGTCGAGCTGATTATAGGGCCAATTGAGAATATAATGAAAGCGAGAGGGGAGGAGCAGACGGGGGAGAGTGAGTATCAGCGGGAGAGTGCAAGTGGAGAGGGAGTTCGGGGAGTAAAGAGAGCGTAAGAGAGTAAGAGCAGCCAGGAGAGAGTACATGTAGATGCTTAATGAATTCGGTCACAGCTCCGCACAATGAAATCTTTATCCGTGGGGGATGAGGCAGGGGACTTGGCAGAGCCCCGGCGTATCTCGGCAAGGGTGAAAAATAGAAATCCCACTGTCCCCTGTTGGCTCTCCCTCATGTCAGCTGCCTTGGTTACTGAGTTGGCTGCCAGCGAGCCCCCCGCCACTCCAGTCCTCCTCCTCTTATTCCTCTTTTACTCTCTCTATCTGTCTTTTTCAGTCCAACTCTCCTTCTCACTCATGTATCTTTCTCTGCCTCCCCACTGTTCATTCTGACCCCCTGTTTCTCCCATGGATCTACCTCTCTCTCTTTCTGATTTTTCTTTTCTTTCCTTGTTAATCATTTTCTGTTTTTATTCCTGTTCCAATTTTTCTTGTCAAAGCATTTTCACCACATGTGGCTCAGGCAAATATAACAAGTGAAAATTGCTGTAAAAAGTCAATAAATTATATTTGTGCTTGCAGCACATGCATCGATAAAAGACGAGCACTAAAAGGCAGCATTTAAAGACTTACCTTGTAACAGGTTGTTCTGATCATTTTGTGCAACAAATCAAGATATGATGGGGATTTTGATGTCAATCCAGATCTAAGCAGTCACATTCACCAGTTGAGGTGCAGTTTTATCAGATGCATTTTAACACAGAAATATTAAACAAATAAATCCTACCTTCAAAAGATTTTCAAACTTCTCTTCCTGTGCAGCCTTTTCCTGCAGTTTCCTCACTTTTTTCTTTCGTCTTCTCTCCCTGATGCACTGGTTTGTATTTCTCAGTCTTTCCAGTGGATGCTGATCACCGGGGTTTTGCAGAGAAGAGGTCCAGCTGACCCCGGTGCAGAAGAGAGGAAAAAAATAAATAAAAAAAAAGACCAGAGAGCAAGATCTGGCACCTCCTGATCAACTCTGCTCCCTTCCTCGCTGCTCCTTCCAGCGCTCGGGGTGAAAGAAGTGTGAGACAAAGTAATCTTCAGGTGAAACGACAAGACTTCCTCCCTCCCTCCCTCTTCTCCCTCTTTCTCTCTCTACCTCTGTTGCCCGCGCTCGCTCTACCTGCTCAGAGCGTTGTGGACGAGCTCACACAGCAGCTGCCTCTCCAGTCTCCCTCTTGTGTCTGAGCGCTGTGCTGTTGCTCCATCCATTCCCCTTCGCTTCTCTCCCTCCCTCCCTCCCTCCCTCCCTCCCTTCAACCCTCTACGGCTCATGAATGTTTAGACATGGCAATTGTAGCTGAAAGGCTTTGAATTAACCCGCAGAACTCAAAATACACTCTTTGGCTTCACTCACTTTCCCCCCAGTTTTTCTTTTGTTCTGGCTTTTGTGGCGACCCCTCTGACTGTGTATGTGACCCTCCTGAATAGTACAATCAGTTCTTCTTAGGGGGAGTGATAGTCTATTAACTTTGTGGTCCCTGCTCTCTGCTGGATTTTTATCAACAGACTGTCTGAGGCAGGGAGAAAAGATTATGGTCAAACATCCATGATGAATGTGCAATCAGGAACGCCAGCCCCATTAGATTAGAATGCCGCACACACATTATACGAAAATTGGCTCATAAAATAATCAGGAGCAAAACAAGAAATGTGTATGATGGATAAGTAAATATTTACCACCCACCTCCCTTGGTTAATTAATGATTAACTGTCCCTTAACAAGTCTAATTGGAGTTAATTGAAGATATTGAGCCATTGGAAGGCAGATAAAAATCATCCAGCGACAGTAAACCGGTCATGTCCCCTCAGGCTGAGGACTGTTTCCGATGAGCTCAGCAAACCCAGAGATGTTCAGACGTCACCAAATCAAAGTCAGAGTCAAGTCTCAAGTCTGTTATTGTGATTTGGATTTGATTACTGCGTGATTACTGCCAATTACATCTTTACTTCAACAGAAACACAATCAGAGTCAACTTTGTTGGCCAATTACGTTGACACATACAAGGAAATATAGCTGTCAATAGATCCCAATATAGTAACTTAATAACATGTAGGATATGTCATATGTTCTGCTGCTGTTTGGCTGTTACTTCTTTTGTTTTCCACATGCTTTAAAGGTCCAGTGAATAAGATTTACAGGGATGTATCGGCAGAAATTTTTTTTCTTTGGTGTATACTCACCTGAAAATAAGAATCGTTGTTTTTTTGTAACCTTTGAATGACCCGTTTATATCTACATAGGGGGTAGGTCCTTGTTCACAAAGCTCGCCATGTTGCACTGCTATATTTCTGTAGTTGCCCAGAATGGACGAACCAAACACTGGCTCTAGATTGGACCATTTGCGTTTTTACATTGGCCTTTGTAGTTAGCAGCCCACCAGAGACTAGAGCATTGGAAAAACACAGATTTTTTTTTAAACATGAAACTGCTTTATTCAGTGTTTCTACCCATTTAAATCACCTGGTTTATTTGTTTTGGCAAGGAAGAAAACTGCAAATTTTTCAGTTCCCGGTAAAAACCTCTTGAACATCTGGATATTAAGTTCTCAGAGAGTAAAGGTGAGCACAGATTAGCAGGCGCTGGATGAATAAACCATCGCTGTCATGCCAAACAGCATCGGAGTAACATTGATTTGTAATGTCTGGTTTAAATCACCTGGTCTGAGACCTCTGCAGGTAATTCAGCTCCCGGTAAAAACCTCCTGAACAACAAAGGAAGGAATTCTAACCAGAAGTTTCAGCTGGTTGCAGTCTGCAATCCTTACTACTAGATGCCGCTAAATCCTCCTAAATCTTACACAGTGGACCTTTAAGGATAGGTTACTGGAGCTGTTCTCAGTTGGTAATCTCTATGAAAAGATATCTGCATATGTATACAGAATCTGTAGGCAACGGGGCATTCAGAAGCATTCAGGGTTAGGTAGTAATGTGTTACAAGTTGCAAGTGACCATATTTGGATGAGAGGGTAGAGCAAACTCAGACTGTGGTGACACCTCACAGACAACCTCTCACTCAAAGTGACCCCACCCATTATTATGCACAACTTTAAGCCTCGGTAAAGTATATACAAGTGAGTTATCTAAAAATTCACGGTTGTCAAAAGGAGGAAATTAGCTGTAGAGACCAAAACCATTTTTGAACCAGGCTGTAAACATGTTTAGTGGGCAGTTGGGAATTTTAACATGTGGATCTATGGGGACTGACTCACAGCCATTTGAGAAACTGCAGTTTTTGGCACTTCTGCATTGGTTTCATTTTTCAGTCTCGGAGGTTGCCACTGGCTGTTAATTCATAAGTGATGCTTGTGGAACTGTTGTATAAACGCAGTGTCACACTCGAGGTCATGCTATTGTGCTGAATGTCAGCACAGCTGTGACTTTCTTTCTTTAACGCTCAGCCACACTCCCTCTTGTGTGATATTGCTAAATTGTTCAGTCATAACCTACCTGTACTTCATAAAAAAAGTTTTAGCAACAACTGCTTTTCTAAATGAAAGTAACTATTTCTTTTTGAGTAATTGAGTAATTTTTGGAAGTAATTTTACTTTTACTGGAGTATAGATTTTCAATTATCTACCCACTACTACTATCAGGTGTCCATTTGTAGTCTGTGTATTGTCTGAGTAGTATTGAACAATCACATTAGAGCGGGCTTTGGTTGCATGCAGGTAAACAGTCCATTTGGAGAACACATTGGCCAAAATGCATCTTTCAACCCATCGGCTATTGTCTGAAGACAATTAAGCCCTGTTTCCACTGAGCAGTATGGTACGATTCTGTGTAGTTTGGTACGCATTTTTCCGTTTCCACAATTGTGGATGGTACCAATGGAACTGTTCTGTACCGTCCCCATTTCTGGCCCCCCCTCTGTTGGGGTACCTAGCACACAGATCTGGTAATAAAAGGTGGAGCTGTAAACACTGCAGTCTGTTAATTGGTCACTAGCGACGGTCACTCTGCTCAGGGCTGAGTTGTGGCTGGTTTTAAGGCTCATGTAACCACTGTTCATACAGTGGAGAGTTTTATTACTAATATGTAACTATAAATGGAAAGGATGTTTTGCTGCCTCTTGCAGCAGCTGGAGTCAGAGTGAAAAATAACTCAATTTACTGGGCCGACTGTCGGTGACGGTTAACTTGTAATGTTTCTCAATGTTGATGACACCATAAGTTTCACTTTAACAACTTTGCCCATTACTTAAGTTTTTACATGACACACATTTTTAGTAATGGGTGGATCTTCAACACTGATGAAGGCTTACGGCTGAAACGCGTCCGTTGTTTTTTGCTCTGCTGCCTAGATTAAAAGATCTTTAAAAGGACATTTGTGAGTGCTGGCATCTTTGATATTTTTTGGATCTTCAAATGTTTATACACATTAATTTTGACCGGGTTATGTGAACCACATATATTGTAATCCTCACTCAGAGAAGGAAAAAAAAAAAAGTATCGTGGAGCATTGTTCCTGTGGGCTCCGATAATACTAAACCCCCGAGCTTGCCTTAGAAGGACTAAATGCACAAACCCATTATTTGTAAATATCCCATGGAGACAGAATCTCACTGCAGCCTGTGTTATTTTGTTCTGAAAGTGTTGGTATGCAGCCTCATTCTGTGGATGATAAATGAGGTGCAGACTTCCCTCTGTGTATCCAGTGATGAGGAAATACAGTGAGAGCTGGATGGAGCAGTGAGTGACAACAACTATGCCCACATTTAAGTTGTTTGGGGTGGAAACACTAGGGTCTAGGTACCATGTCTGAAGGGTTACTTTTGGTTCTAAAGGTACCATACCAAAAGTGTTTGGTGGGAACCGTGCTGTAGGCTTTTTATTAATCTCTATAAATAGATATGTGCGTATGAATGCAGAGAAACAATCTGGTCATAGACGTTGTATCCCAACTCCATTCTTGTGTTTGAAGTTGCTAATCAGACTGTGAACAATGACCAGCACACAGAAAAGGAAGTTTTGATCTGCTATCGAATTATCCGCTGACTACACTGGAGCCCCTGAAATACTGGCCATTGTCTCCAGAGGATTAGAGCTGGGACACCTGCTGCATCCTTTACCACCTGGAAAATGTGAGGTTGGGCGCTAGGTGCTACTCTCGTCTTAAAATTTAAAGACCACGGAGGCAGGTTGTGCCTGAAGTTGCGAAGTAACCATAACCAGCACTGTATCATAGCCTTCCTACCAGAAATCATGAGTTTGTGGCTGATTTTCATCCAGGTGTTTTTTAAAATGTGTATTAAAATATTGTCCTCGAGATGTATCATAATTAAAGCTCTGAGAAGCCCTGCACTGAAATCATAAACTTCTCCTCCACATTTTACCTTAGACTGCACAGAGAAGAGTAGATACCTGCTGCCTGACCGTGTTGCGTTCCGAAAGCTAAACTTTGTTTATCTCAGGGTGCAACTGTTGCGCATTTGTATTAAATTGAGATGGTTATGTAGCCAGTGAAAAATTCCTTGTGGACACTTTAAAACCAAAAAACACAGTCAAAACACATTGGGCTCTGGTTTTCTGGCAGTAGGCTCTCTCTCAACTTTGCAAATAACAGTTCTCAGTGTCATTACTTTAAGGCTACTGTTAAAGGAAACTAAAAAAAAAACAAAAAAAACATCTGACCTTGCTGAGTTGGTTGGAGATGATTCAGAGTATTTTACATGCACACTTGCTCCATTCAGGCTTAAGGCTGATTCAGAATGCTAAACTGCATTGGTTTTGATCCGGTGGAGGTCCCGCTGTGGCTACCACAGCTTGCTGTACGTTGATTTGAAGTCACACACCTGTCTCGCAGGTGCACAGTATGATCCATCATCAAGGATACGGGAGAGGTTTTTTAAAAAAAAAATCAGAGAAGCTTTAATCCACTGCAGTTTTTGGAAGGCTTTTATTGTCCCTAAGCTTTTATCAGCCAGTCTGAGTCATGTATAGACGATCAATAAAAACACAAGCTGCAAGTCTACAGTCAGTCTAGGTCTGGATCAAGAGTGGTGCTTCTTGCTGTTTCTTCTCTAATGAAGCTGAGTGCTTTTAAAAAACACGATTCTTTGAACAAAAAACGGAGACAGCAATTACCATCAAATCTTGGTGGGAATTATCTCCGTAGCTATATGATATCCTGCTGTCCTCCTGAGGGCCAGCGTGATTATGTTAACAAGGAGGCCATCTGCATCATGGCAAATTACTGCACAGAGCAATGGCACAAACAAATTAATCAGCATAACTGAAGTGAAAAATGCAAAATGGTAACTCATGAAAATGTGTTTCCAGGTGTTTCAGCTGAGTAACATCAAGCTTGTGTGTATTTTTAGCATACGCATAAGGCACCATGCTGGTATAAAGATTAAATTTAGTATTTGGGAGAAAAAAAAGAACAACTTACGACACAGAAGCTCGATTTGAAGAGTGCCACTGCCTCCAGGATGGTCTTTGGAGAAAGTAGTTCAGGTCTGGATTGGCCCACACACTCACAGTGAGTGTGTGTGATTGATTTCTTCGGTTTATCCCCAGGAGATGAGAAAGTTTGCATGTCTCGCTCCCTAAACCTATAAATCACATTGATCAGACGGGATAATAAGGCCATGCCTACACATCCCCGGAGAGTGAGATGAGAAAACAATTAGAGGAGCATGGAAACAGACACACTGAGACAGAGATAAAATAAAAGTAAGACCTAGATAGATAGATAGATAGATAGATAGATAGTTAGGCAATAAAAAAATGAAGGCAGAAAGGAGAAAGGCAAAATGTGGATGATGCTTGTATGAACTGTCAAAGGTGCATAAAGTGTCAGGGGAAAAAATCATTAAATGTAGGGCAGAGCAAGCTTCTTTTTTTTTTTTTTTTTTTAAATCACATATATCTTTCCCACACCATTGCAGACATTTTTTGTTAACCCTGACCTACTTTATTTTGACCTGTGGAGTCCATTGAACTCCTCTCCACCTACAATATCCTGCGTAAGATGTGGTAGGTAGAGACTTAGGTTTCACTTTATGTAAGATTAGAATCTTTAAAAAGATCTTTTATCAAGTAAATGACACCTTTTGAATAGCAAAATGTAAATTTTCAAAAACTCTATTATCTATTCCTTGTAAAAAAAATTAATCATTTGTATTTTTGCAGCCATGGCTGTAGCCACAGAATCAACATTGGGGGGAACCAAATCTTTCAAATCTCAAATCTGAATACTCACTTTCTATTATTATAAACTCACTTTCTATTATATTATTACTCGTGCCATTTAAAGATGATTACATATGACATATTGTTCACAATATTTATTTGAATGGAAGTCAGATGTTGCAACTGACCCCAACATGGGGACAATGGCCTCAATAAGCCAATGCAGGCAATAGTTAACAGTTTTAAATATTTGGGTGAATTATCCTTTTATGTAATCACAATAACTTGTGCATGATGGAATATACTGCTGTGGGGGAAGAGGGATGGGTCCTAATTGAGCATGTAGTGAAGTGTCATTACTTAAGCATGTTTCTGATTGAAGGCATAAGACTTGTTGCAACTGACCCGAGTCTCCAAAATATGCATTAAATGGAAGCTACTACTGTCTACATAAATTGCACAGGCAACATGACACTTTACTTAAACTTCTTGTGGGCTATTTGACACATATAACATAGAGAAAACACTGACATTATTACACACAAACACATTAATTGTTGGTCATTAGGTGTGGCTTATTAATTGCAAGTAACCAACAAGGTGACCGGGCTTTTGCCATCAAGGCCCTGAAGCTCTGGAACTCTCTGCCTGCGGGGATTAGGCTGGCTAGCATATTTCCTGTTCTTAAATCATTGCTTAAAACATATTTAAAGCACATTTTTAAGCATGATATATCTTCTTCCTCTGTGCCCTAGAGCTCCATTGTTGTCCAAAAACTATTAAAAACACATCAATGTGCCACACTGTTGCACTGGGTTGCATCTTCCTTGATTACCATGACTACACACACTGTGGTTTATTTTGACTCAACCCCACATTCACCGTCCTGCTGCTGCAAATACTCACTAAAGCACCAAGAGCACTAAATGTGGATTGTTCCGCTGCTAGAAATAGTCCCCAATAAATGCACCTTTTCTTGCTGTTTAAATAAATTTTAATTAACAATTTCATTGACCAACTGTATAAGTAAATTATTGAGACTTTTTTAAGGATGAAACTGTATATTCTCCTCACTGGAAACCAAAAGACTCAGAGTTAGGTGTTACAGACATGGTTAGACATTTAGAAAGTATTGAAATGGTTGTTTTGGTCATGGAAGTTAAGTATTTGAATATTTTTAGGTGAGAATATTTATTATTATCTTAGTATATCTTACTATATAATGACGAAAACTCTGTCTGTGGGGGTGTGTGTGTGTGTGTGTGTGTGTCTGTTCCACGTCTTTCTCCTCCATGTGAAATTTGGCACAGTGGTAGAGGGTCATGGGAGGATGCCAATGAAGCAATATTACATCGATTGGCCAAAGGGAGGCGCTATAGCAACTGATTGAAACTTTGAATGGGCATATCTGATGCTCCGTATGTCGTAGAGACAAAAAACTTTGCACAGAGATGCCTCTCCTCATGAGGAACAAATTTGCCTCGAGAACCCATAACTTCCGGTTATACGGATTTTCCGCCATTTTGAATTTTTTGAAAAACACTTAAAATTGATCTCTTCCTAGGAAGTTTGACCGATCTGCATGAAACTCAGTGAACATAATCTAGGGACCAATATCTAAAGTTCCCTCTTGGCAAAAGTTGGAAAACTTACTAAAACTGAGCTTCTATAAGGCAATGAATATTGCGGAGGGCGTGGCTCATCACATAAAGGTGTTTAACATCTCAAGGGTTTCACATAATCTGAGGGGACCCCTCCATTATTGACCCCATCAAACAAAATGGGGGCGCTAGAGAACTAATTTCTTATCTAGGCCTAACCGCCATATCGATTTTTACTAAACTTGGTAGATATGTAGTACAGGACGCCTCAAGGTGACTGGAGAAATTTAACTCTAATTGGCAATTGGGTGGCGCTATAACAACAGAAAAATGTTTAGAAATGGCTAAAATGTGACTGATCGACCGATGTTTTGTTTTTTTCTCATTTTTGGTATGACTAAGTCATGGTATGGTATGCTGTACTCAGTGGGTATGGACTAGTGTTGATTATTAGGAGAAACAAATTTGGCCCCATTTTAACATAGAGGTCAAACCTTTTGTAACATTTGGACGGGCAGGAACTAAGTAAGTCTCCAGTTATCCAAACCACCTCAGAAAACTAAGGACATCACACAATTTATTACTCAAACTATTCCTAATACAGTGTACAATAATAATGTGTGGGCTCACATTCAGTTTAATTTCAGATAAGTCATTTACAACATTTTGCTTTAAACTAGTGCTTTCTTTACACCTGTCTTGTCATATCTCTGTTGCAGACCTCTGAATCACATCTGATGTCTTAGTGTCCAGAACTCACTGACAACTCAGAATGGAGACGTCGTGGTATTGTGCCAGAGACAGACTCCATTCTAAATGGAAATGGAAATAAGCAGGAGGAGGAGGAGGATGAGATCGA
The DNA here is from genome assembly GCF_006386435.1 of Epinephelus moara. Classification (NCBI taxonomy): domain Eukaryota; kingdom Metazoa; phylum Chordata; class Actinopteri; order Perciformes; family Serranidae; genus Epinephelus; species Epinephelus moara. The sequence continues at coordinate 8,028,354 of NC_065516.1, forward strand.
CACAGATATACAGATTGTTGTAATTGGACTTACAGAGATAACAGCTGTTAAATTAACACATTTCTTTGATACATCAAGTTAGCTTCTCTCAGCAACTGCTGCCCCAGCTTCTGTATTGACTGATAATGATGTCTATGGGACAGATACGGCTAACAAGACTGAATAATGAAATAAAAATCTGATTATGAGGCTGCTCTGATCTTATTGTCAATGAACTCCCATTGTAAAGTTTTGTCTCCTGTCTTACAACATCCCCAGAACCCAGCAATTAAACTGACAGGTTAAATAAATCATAACGCATATGTAGCCCAGTTATCCCCTAATATAATCAGGGAAGGGCCCTGAGTTCTTTAACTGAAATAAAATAATATACAATAACTAAAAGTTAGGTGATGTAATCTGTTCTCTGTTACCTTTTAAACTTTTTTATGCATCTTGAGTCTTTTATTCACTGCAAATTAACTGTAAATCTAAGCACGGTAATAATCCTTTAATCAGCTCCTTTAAATCCAAGTGCCTTCTCCTTTAAAACCTTCACTGATTTTAACCTGTATTTAAACACCTTTAATGAATTAAATAACTAAAAATCACACTGGAATCAGTGGTAAGAATAGTAAACTCAATTATTTACTTTTATAGAAAGATATCAAACAAATAAAATGCAGTGTTTTTCTAAAATAAAATATAATTCAGTCTCTTTAGACCACTTGTTAGTCTCTTAAACTCACATATAAACTTCCACAATAATACTTAAACTGATATTCAATTATCCCTTTTCTTTTAAATAAAGTAAAATACCAGTGGGCCCACACTCACCAAGCTCACACACACACACACAGTCACCCGCCGGCAATTAGTTCTAAATTTCCCGGGTTGCAGGCCTGATATGATGCTCGGGTACGGTGAGGCTTAAAACTCTCTGGCCGCTTCACTCAAAAGAGCAACAAATAAAAATGGTACCTTAAGCAAACAGTGAAGTCAGTTTGGCGGTATGAAGCAGTCTCTCGAACCAGCAGTCAGCAATCAGGATACTCTTGAGTTTCATCTGGGTGGCTCACGGTGTAGTCAGTAGCTCAGGGCCTCTCGTCCTTCTCCTCCTTCTTGTTCTTCTTCAAATCTCCTCTTCGGAAAGATGAATTATAGCCTTGTTAGTAAGTTGAGTTAGCTTAGCTTTTCTGTCGCTAAAAGTTCATTCACTTGGCTAGTGATGCATGCACACCCCTGCTAACCATACACCTGTGGTAGCTAATCGGTTAATAATACATAGACCTACCATGAAAAACTGTTCAACACACTTCAGGTAGAAATGTTCTCAGCTCTTCACAGAAGATATGTAGAATAATGTCCAGGCACAAACTGTCAGATAGGCAGCCCTAAAAAACACCAACTACATACTTTTCACGGACTTTTTTACACGTTGTGACTCAGCCAGTCAAGCGACACACATTCACACACCACTTCCTTTTCCTGCTATTACCTTCAAAATAAAACACTCTTCAAAATAAAATAAACATTTACTCAACATACTTATATCTTTACATCCGTACCTGTTTAACTTATTTATTCCACAGCATTTTTTAATCTTACAGGAAACAACTTTT
>NC_065516.1:8034750-8043152 GCF_006386435.1 Epinephelus moara
ACTTTGTCCAGTTTCTAATATTGCTCGAGGTGGACGAGTGACTCAGTCCTCTGTGGCGTTTGGTGGGGTCCCTAAAAGGGCCATTGATGGAAATCAGGCAAGCATCTATGGACAAAGATCCTGTACCCACACAAAACGTGAAAGAAAACCATGGTGGAGACTGGACCTCCTGAGAACATATAAGATTAACACTGTCACCATCACCAACAGAAAAGATTGTTGCTACAATAGGCTCAATGGTGCTGAGATCCGCATTGGAAACTCCCTCAATGACAATGGCAATGCTAATCCCAGGTAACAGCACTTTCTATCTTATATTTGATTTGAAAATCTTACATTGGTTGTACATGTGACAGGAAATAAGTGCACTGGATATCCACATATATTCCTAATAGAAAGACAGAGTTTTAGGGGCAAAAGCATCATCTGTATCCAAAAATGAATGCGCACGATGCATGGTTTTGATATGGTAACATCATTTACTCATACTTGTGTTTCATTTTCATTTTCTTCAGGTGTGCTGTTTTCCATTCTGTCCAAGCTGGGGCCTCCAAAACGTTTGTGTGTAATGGAATGGAGGGCCAGTATGTGAACATTGTGATTCCTGGAAGACCAGAATATCTGACAGTGTGTGAGGTGGAGGTCACTGGTCAGGTTGCAGGTAACCCTACTCCAGCTGGTGATATGTACCACCTTAACTATACAATAATATGCTGATTGCCTGATTTTGGTGGTTTTGGTCAGATTATCAGATCATATACTCCTGCAACTTCCCCAGATTACCTTTATTAACATTGTTTTTTTACTTTGTCCAGTTTCTAATATTGCTCGAGGTGGACGAGTGACTCAGTCCTCTGTGGCATTTGGTGGGGTCCCTAAAAGGGCCATTGATGGAAATCAGGCAAGCATCTATGGACAAAGATCCTGTACCCACACAAAACGTGAAAGAAAACCATGGTGGAGACTGGACCTCCTGAGAACATATAAGATTAACACTGTCACCATCACCAACAGAAAAGATTGTTGCCACAATAGGCTCAATGGTGCTGAGATCCACATTGGAAACTCCCTCAATGACAATGGCAATGCTAATCCCAGGTAACAGCACTTCCTTATATTTGGTTTGAACATTTTACACTGGTGTGTATGTTACAGGAAATCAGTGCACTGTACATCTACATTTTTATTAGGAAATGTAGTTTTCAGTGCAAAGGCACCATCTGTAATGGTTTCATTTTTCTTTTCTTCAGGTGTGCTGTTATCCGGTCTATCCCAGCTGGGGTCTCCACAACGTTTGTGTGTAATGGAATGAAGGGCCGGTATGTAAACATTGTGATTCCTGGAAGAAGAAAGTATCTGACACTGTGTGAGGTGGAAGTCATCGGGACAGAATGAGATGATTGTAATGAATATGTCTGCACCTGAGTCTGAAATGATCACTCATTTTCATATCCATTAATTTTTCATAGTAATCTATGCTCGTTTCTGCTTCTTTTCCAATAAATATTTGTGCCAATGTTTGATTGTCCATCATAGCAAATGTACATGGATGTCAATGTAGTTTGGACCGTTCTGCAAGGTCCTTTTATATGACATCAACTCTTACTTTCCACTGTTTGCTGGTTGTGTAGTTCAGTGATTGCTATACTTGTCACCTACATCCTAATTTATCATGAAGACTGTACGCAGAGGGAAATAGTGAACCTGGCTCCGTCCAAATGAATACAATCTTACTGTTTGTTTACTCTCTTGATACACTGAGTAGTATACACTCCCTTACAGCAACATGATGGAAAGTAATTGACAAAATATTTGTTAATATAAAGAAAGAAATAACTTAGTATATTACATTTACAGAATCATGGATCATACAGAGGCATGGATAATTATTAATTTAATGACTGTTTCAAAAAGTTTAGAAAGTGTTTTCGTACTCTACAGCTCAAACAACTACATAATTTTAAAAGGATTCTGGACAATTTCTGTAAAATTTGACACATTTACTTTAATGAAAGTTTTGTCTTTTTGCATAAAATCAATGTCAATGGGGAAATCAGTTGACTTTACAGGCCCTCTTCAGTCTTAAATGATTCATTTCCGGAGTCTGTGCCACTGTCCTCTTGAGTATAGAGAGCAAAATAGCACTCTTGTCTGGCATCATGTATTGTCATTAATCTTTGACTTGTTTCATAATTTTGATTCACTATCTACTGCACTTGCAAAATAAAAATGACTTTTTAAAAGTCATTAATCTGTTTTGTTTGTTTTGTGTGTGTGTGTGTCCCAGGTTGGCTCTTTATTTAAATGGGTATCATTGTAGGACATTTAAAGCACACCATACAAACAGATACAAAAAACAGCATATACAGTAGCTGATTACAAATGTTTATACATTTTTGGTTGTACCATTGTTATTTTTTAACTACTGGGTACCTATTCTATTATTACAGGGCAGTCAGTTGGAATCATGCAACAACTCAGGCATCCTGACCAGGTGTAGAGAGGTGCGAGAATAAGAAATAATTTGCTCAGTTGAAAAAGCAAGAAACTGTCTTTTTTAGCATAGCGTATTATCTGCTAGACTTAATAAGAGATGTGTTGATAGTATTGTCTTGTATCATTGTACCATCTACACAGAGGAATTTAGGCTTCAGATTTGGATCACTGATTGCTGCCAACAGGCTTGTGTGTGTGGAGCAGCAGAGAGAAAGAGAAGCTGGGGAGGAACCGAAAAAAAGGTCTAATCAGGAGGGAAAAAAGAAAAGATAACCTGATAATATCATGCTCATCTTGGTCACAAATAGTGCTGTTTTATTCTGTCAGTTCATACCTGCAAAATGACATATCAACGTACAGCCATGATACAGTACAGAGGAGTGACAGTAGAGTTGTGGCAATACTAAGGGCGTTAAAAAAAAGTTAATAGAACAAAAACAAATCTTGAGTCTTTAGAGTCTGTAATACTTTACTTTCAATTATCCTCATTTCCCTTCTCCCCTCCAACCCACTGGTTTGTAGAATCACATTTCAAAGCCTCAAGTTTGGCATTTCAGCAGTAGCCATCTTGGTTTTTGGAACCACAAGTGACCATATTTGGGGATGAGGGTGGCACTGTGGAGGACCATGGGGTGGATCTGACTGAAAAGCTGATGACACTATCAGCAGACAGCCTGTCACTCAAAGCATCTCACCTTTAATTATGTATAACATTAAGCTTTAACAAAATGTAAATGAGTGGGATGTGAAAACATCGACCACCGGTACAGTTGTCATAAAGGGAGAATTAGCTACAGAGACCAAAACTGTTGCATGTAGCTGGTCAGCTTTCATGAAACACTTCTCCAACTGGTGATTTGTACCATATAAACTATCTGGTATGCTGACTGCCAGTTTTTGTGGCTTTGGTCTGATCAAAAGATCTAATACTTCTGCATCTCCCTCTGACTACCTTCAAAACAAAGGTTTAACTTTTAATTTACAGTCCTCCCTGACATTTGATGGCATCCCTGAAAAGGCCATTTATTGAAATCGTGCAAGCATCTGGCCAGATAGCACACATACATCTGGCCGACGTAGGCCCGATGTATCAAGTTTAGATCGTTTAGACATAGGGAGAGCGTTTGCTCATTGCCAATACATTGCTGAGACGTTGGCCTTTAATCTAAAATGACCACCACACGACGTTCAAACAATCAATAAAAGAAGCTGCGCTCAGTGGGCGCTCCTTCTATATTAATATTCATATGCTTCGTTAACTACAACCTTTATTCATTTAGGTCGGACCTTTCAAACTACAAATATTTCACAATCCAATGTCAGAAATCGATGCTAACATTCAAAAATAGCTAACTGTTACCCTATTCCGTGTGTAAGTGTGCACAATGAAAAAACTTCCACGTTTATATGACGACGTTATTGAAATGATCTCCGTTCACACGGAACCGCAAAATTGAGTAACGTAAAGCTGCAGTACTGGAGGCTGCAGTTTCAGGACCACAGTTTTAGGACCGTTTAATTTTCCTAGCGGAGGATGCAACCTGAAGTTTATTTTTATTTTTTTGCTATACCCAAATACTACTTTCTTAATAAATAGTTATAATCAGTGTTGGGCAGTAACGCGTAATTTGATTGATGAAGCCCAGGTAACTATACATTACCATTTCCAATCCTCTCCGCTCCTCTCACACACACCTAAACACCCGTTCTGGGATACACAGTGTCGGCCCGTGCGGCCTGACCGGCCTGCCCTCCGCGGTCCTCTCCGCTCCTCTCCCCCAAGCTTGTGCATCCGTCCAGGGAGGGCTGTGGAGGTCAGGCCGGGTGGGACCATAGATGAGTGGATCCCAAGTCTCGAGCCCTGCCCGGGACCACGGGTGGCAGCTCCAGGCACTTCTACTTTAACCCAAAACGAGTGCTCACGATAACCAGATAAGCAGATAACGTCAACCAGCGAAAATAAAATGAAAACACCACAGTTGTAGCGTGTTAGCTAACATGAGCTAAACTAGCTAACGTTAGCTGGTGGGGACCTGTGCTATAAACATCCAGTCATGCCTCACCACTCACCAGGAACCTCTTTTAACGGTCACAGAATAAACAACATAGGTATTTTCTGCCAATTTATTCCAATTAGCTTACCTGAAAACAACTGCGATGATATGCTGCAAACTGCGAGCTCAGTTCCAAACAAAGACCTCGGAGATGAAATTCCGACTTCCGTGGCGACTTCCGTATGTGGGCAGGTATGGGCCGACACAAAGCTGACGTAACAGAGACGTTTGATGAGCTGGGACAAAAGAGTACTGTCATCATCATCAACAGAGAAGATTGTTGCCACAATAGGCTCAATGGTGCTGACATCTGTATGGGAAACTCCCTCATTGACATGAATGGCAACACTAATCCCAGGTAACAGCTCTTGCTGTCTTATGTTAGTTTTGAAGGCTCTACATTAATTGTGCAAGTCACAGGAAATCAGTGCACTGCGTATCTACATAATGTCCTCACAAAAACCTGTATTTTTTACAAAAATAGCATCATCGGTATCTAAGGCCCTGTCTTTATATATCCAGATATTTTTTAAAACAGATATTTTCTTGTACATTTGGGCCTCTCATCTCAACTTTGGAGATTTCTCAAAAGTCTGTTTACAGTTTATCTTTGTAGACATGTAAAACAGAGTGTTTGGAAACTGATGACGTAATCTTCTCAGATGGTGCATGCTTATTGATGCTTTCTGCAATTCCCAAACAGTTAGCTGGAAACAAAACAATGGCAGACTACTTGGGAATCAGTGATAATGAGATATCCAGTAGGTGCTTTGAAAAAGGTAACATTAGCCTTAGACTTCACAGATAGACAGCTAACACCTGGACAACAGGTAGGCTTGGTTGCTGCTCAACTGCGGAACGAGAGAACAGGAGTCTTGTGACTTTCCAATTTTTTTTTTTTTTTTATACGGCCACGCGTGTTTTCAGCAACAAGTTGGCAATGAAAACANGCTTGGTTGCTGCTCAACTGCGGAACGAGAGAACAGGAGTCTTGTGACTTTCCAATTTATTTATTTTTTTTTATACGGCCACGCGTGTTTTCAGCAACAAGTTGGCAATGAAAACAGTCTTTTGATACTCATATTGACATTGTACCGCCCTTCACTACAGTTTTAATGTTTATCAGTCACAGACATGAAAAAACCTATAGGTATATTGACTCAACACTTGCTGTTTACATTTCAAAATAAAGGTCCCCTGACAATGTTTATGTGGACAAAATGCCTTCTTTTGTTAACACAAGGCTTTTTATTGTGAAATATTCACAGTGCCGTGTTGCTGATAATGCAGTGGCTTCTATGGCTCCATAAATATATGGAGTACTGACACAGAAATGAGCTAGACACAGAAATAGTTGAGGTCAAATGATAAAATCAATGGTGTATCATGAAAAGACAGAAACAAAATTCACCTTGTGATGATGCTTAACCTGCAAAGGCTATGAGGCTCAATGCCATGAATGTGATGGTGGCTTAATGCCATCAATGCAATGGTGCTTTTTTTTCTTCTTTTTTTTCTTTTCAAATGACATTCTCTTATCCTTTCAATTTCTCATCGCAGTTGCAAGTTGTCATCTAGTTCCTCAGCCAGAGGAGAAACACGTGTCAGCATTGTGTTTGTTTGTCAGAAGCTCCTTTGCAATTGTCATACTTGTTTATCCACTTTTAAGCCACATGTCAATCATCAAACTTCGGATTTAAGTGTAGTGGAGGTGGAGAGAGACCGATTTGAAGGCTGCTAGGCTTCTACTGCCCTGACGAAAAACTACTGCAACTTTCAAAACTAAACCAGTCTGAGCCGTGACGGTACGCTTTATACTTTAAAGCTCTCCATGCACCAATATTACCACTAAACCACTGGGCTCCCATACATGCCTGGCTATAACGCTATATCAACTTTCTCAGGTGGGCAAATATTAGGGCTGACCCAAAAAATTCGAACCTTCGAAGCAGATGGCACGGGATTCGATTGTGAAAAAAAAAAAATCCGAAGCTTCGGTGCTTTTTTTTTCGTTTTTTTGGGGGGGAGGCCTTAAAAGCAACACTAACCCGGAGCGCACTCAGAGCCGCGTGTCAGAGACACTTCTGATGCTCTGAGTTGCGCATCTGTTTGATTGTGCTGCAATGTGCACTGAGGGTTTTAATTTAAGGTGCTCACAGACTCGGGCGCACTATAAGCAGAGCGGACTCCGTGAGGAACGTTCGCAGTCATTCGGGCTTCCATAGTCGAGCGCACTTCTGTGTTGTAGTTTCCTGTAAAAATGTCATTACCCCCAATTCTTGCGCGTTTCTGTCATGGCGATGTGAAAAATACATGCCGAGCAGTCTTTTGAGTGACACTGGTGCGCGGAGCATAGTCCGCGCGGTCGTAAAATCTGAGCTTTGCCCGCACAGGGCTTGCGGACGTCCGCTTTTAGTCCACGTTTGCCCGCACAGGGCTTGCGGACGTCCGCTTTTAGTCCACGCGGACCCCCCCCCCGTCGTCGCCGAATGCTTAGAATTAAATTCGTTCTGAGCTCCGAAGCTTCGAATGTCCACAAATGGAGTTGAAGGTCAGCCCTAGCAAATATCCTCACGCAGCAATACATCGCTTGTCTCAGGTTTAAAGAATCATCTTGGCAAAGGTTTAAAAAGGAGCCTAAATGTTCCCCTGAGTACAACCAAGATCATGAGGAGAGGTCAGCACCAGTCGATCTGTCTTTTCACCCATCATAAGGATGGATACCCTATACATACATACAGTACATACATACATACCCTGTTTATTGCAGAAACCACAGCCGTTTCCTGAAACAACACTTCTTCGACAAAGGTTGTGCTCCTGACGCTCATTATGGAACACTGCGTGGCCCCTTCACGTTGCAAAATGTCACTCTCAAAAAGTTCACAGATCAGGTCTGCATAAGGCTGGAGTGCGGCCATATGTTCCCTGCTTTGTATGGGACCCCAAAAGGGTCCTATGTTCCCCGCTTTGTATGGGACCGGGGAACATAGAACCCTTTTTAATAATAAGGGTTCTATGTTCCCCGCTTTTCCCCAAAAGGACCCGGGGAACATAGGACCCTTTTTTTTTTAAAAAAGGGTCCTATGTTCCCCGATCCCATAGCCTACAAAGCTTTTGGGGTCTGTTATTTTTAAAATTTTATTTATAATATTTATTTATTTATCCATCCTGGAGAAGGGGAGAAACATGACCCACAGATAATTTCTTCACTTCTGTAAAGCTCGCCACTACCTTTCAGGCAAAAAAGACCAGCCTGGTCGGCACACTGGGGAAAACGACGCGGGAGCTGCCACCGGGTGCAGCCACCCTCCGCTAAAGAGTCAGCGGAGCTGTTCAGCACAAAAGTGCTGAAATCCGGTGACGTGACTCTTACCATTTACCAGTGTAAGCCCAGCAAGAATGTGTGCATTCTGAGCTCCGTGCACGCAGGTGTGGGCGTCAGTGCATTCTGAGCTCCGTGCACGCAGGTGTGGGCGTCACCGATGGGAAGAAGGCAAAGCCCGAGTCTTGCTGGTAACGTGTTGTCTGTTTACACCATTCCGACATGGCAATGTCTCACCATTCCGACAAGGCTTTCCATGTAACGAAATTAGTCAACAGGTGACTCCCTTCTTTAAGACATGCTGATAGAGGAATAGGCTACCGACATTTGGTTGTGCGTAATTACGCAGCAGAGCTCAGACAGGGACTACATAACATTGCATTGTTAAAATATCCTAAGCAGCTATGGGTGGAAGGTATTAAATAACTTCATAATCTAGTCAATAAATTAGCCTGTAACTAATGGCTGACTTTTTTTCTTTCTTTTTTCGGGAATTCTGTGGGTCACAGGATTTCCGTGGGCTGGGA
>NC_065516.1:8043298-8044477 GCF_006386435.1 Epinephelus moara
TGTAGTGGAGGTGGAGAGAGACCGATTTGAAGGCTGCTAGGCTTCTACTGCCCTGACGAAAAACTACTGCAACTTTCAAAACTAAACCAGTCTGAGCCGTGACGGTACGCTTTATACTTTAAAGCTCTCCATGCACCAATATTACCACTAAACCACTGGGCTCCCATATGTGCCTGGCTATAACGCTATATCAACTTTCTCAGGTGGGCAAATATTAGGGCTGACCCAAAAAATTCAAAGCTTCGAAGCTGCGAAGCTTCGTTCGATGGCACAGGATTCGATTGTGAAAAAAAAAATTTGAAGCTTCGGCGCTTTTTTTTCCATTTTTTGGGGGGAGGCCTTAAAAGCAACACTAACCTGGAGCGCACTCAGAGCCGCGTGTCAGAGACACTTCTGATGCTCTGAGTTGTGCATTTGTTTGATTGTGCTGCAATGTGCGCCGAGGGTTTTAATTTAAGGTGCTCACAGACTCGGGCGCACTATAAGCGGAGTGGACTCCGCAAGGAATGTCCGCAGTCATTCGGGCTTCCATAGTCGAGCGCACTTCCGCGTTGTAGTTTCCTGTAAAAATGTCATTGCCCCCAATTCTTGCGCGTTTCTGTCATGGCGATGTGAAAAATACATGCCGAGCAGTCTTTTGAGTGACACTGGTGCGCGGAGCATAATCCGCGCGGTCGTAAAATCTGAGCTTTGCCCGCACAGGGCTTGCGGACGTCCGCTTTTAGTCCGCGCGGAACCCCCCCCCCCCCCCCCCCCCCGTCGTTGTCGAATGCTCAGAATTAAATTCGTTCTGAGCTCCGAAGCTTCGAATGTCCACAAATGGAGTCGAAGGTCAGCCCTAGCAAATATCCTCACACAGCAATACATCGCTTGTCTCAGGTTTAAAGAATCATCTTGGCAAAGGTTTAAAAAGGAGCCTAAATGTTCCCCTGAGTACAACCAAGATCATGAGGAGAAGGTTGTGCTCCATGCAGAGTCTCCTGACGCTCATTATGGAACACTGCGGGGCCCCTTCACGTTGCAAAATGTCACTGATTTCTGCGTGTGTCTTGCCACTCTCAAAAAGCTCACAGATCAGGTCTGCATAAGGCTGGAGTGCGGCCATAACTAGGCCACAAGTAGTTGAGCATGGAGCGCTCCTCTGTGAACTTCAGAAGTTCATATATCACTTTAACAAAA
>NC_065516.1:8044977-8064318 GCF_006386435.1 Epinephelus moara
AATAGATCCAGTCCTGAGAGTGAAATGAGTAATATTATGGGAACTGTGACACTCAGAAAGTTGTATCCACTGATTTACAGACGTCTCTTTCACAATATAAATCTATAGAGAAAAGTCTATCAGGGCCCCATGCCATCATGTAAGTGACCTGGAAGTTATAATTACATGGTTTGACCTCTATGTCAAATAGGCTTCAAAGCCTGGTGCTCTTCCTGGGGACTTAGAATCGTGAAGATGCAGAAGATCCCGAAAAGGTGACCACTCAGACCAGATCGGGCTTTTTTTGGGAAGGGGGCTCTAAAAGACAGGAGCTAAAACAGTGTTCCAGCACAGGCAGTATGAGGAATATAAAGTGTCTTATGACCACTGAAGCATGTAAACATGGTGTTGTAGAAACCTTATATATTAGTATGACCCTGAAAATGAGCGTAATAGGTTCCCTTTAATTAAATGTAAGAATTTTTGATTACACTAGGAGCATTTAGCAAGATGATTTTATGCCCCAGAACAGCTTATAGTCAAAGAAACAGTAGAACCAGAAAAGAAAGGGTCAGTGCTACCATAATTTTTCCTCTGACCATATTATCTTACTAATTTATAAAGAACACAGTGTCTGATTTGTACAGTTTTACACAAATCTGCAGGGAATTTCAAATTATCAGGATGATAAATGAGTCATATGGCCATGTAGTCGTAAGATAAATCAAAACAGTTGTATAGCGCAAGAAACAACTGAGCCACCAGGGTACCATATATGGCAAATTAGGTTTGGGAGCCTCACACTTCTCTATATTGAATCAGTGTTACACTGCAAACTCAACTGTCACATAAAGTTTGTCATAGTTTGAAATACCAAACAAGACACAGTGCCACAAGAGCCCGCACTGCTGCTGTAAATTGTTGATATGGACCGGCTGCGAAAAAACAATGGCACAAATTATTCAAATGACGAAGCAAATGTCGCTGGAAAGGTGTTCCGAAATCTGTCAACAGCATGTAAGATTGATGTGTTGTTGGTTTTTTAGCATCTTGAACCAGCAGAGGAGAGAAGAAAAGGGCTCGACCAATTTCTTTCATGACTTACTATTCTCTCAGTTCCCGTTTTGCAGCAGATTGTCTCGTCTTGGCCTGATGAATAATTTGGATGAAGAGCCGCTCACTCGTACCCTGAAAAATCAGGAGGACGCTGCTGGAGCAGAGTTATGCGAAGGTCCCCAAGGTGACGCGTCGGACCCTTCCTCCTGAGGAGGATCAGAGAAAATTGGAGCTGGAGTTTGATCATGGCCTGATTCTACACTTAGTCAGCTGATGTTCAGTGTTCTGTCTCACAAACCTCATATGCACTAACCTGCCAGTCAACAAGCAAATAAACTGGTTTGCCTTTTTTTTTCCCTCAGCCAAATTCTGTCATTCTGCTCCAAGTATCTCAGCATGACTGTGTGTTTGTGTATTTATTTATATGATGGACCTCTGGCAGAAGCTGCTGTCTCACCACAGGGACTGTCTCTATCCTGTGCAGTGATGAGATGTGTGAAATGTGAGATGCCATGCAGAGTGATCCATACATGCTGTGCACACGAGGATGCAAATCAAATCCAATATCTACAATTTTATTAGAATTAATAAGATATACTGGATGTAACAGCCAACCACACAGATGGGATAAAGTTTTAGAGACAGATTTCTTTTGGTATTAGTCTAATTCCCAAACTCAGTCTGCAAAAGACAGGACTATAAATCTTGTCCCTGTGGAGTCCTTTGATATAAGGCATCACAACCTGGCCAGGTGATGTATGAGATTTACTGACATCTAGTTACAGTTAGAGCCACAGGAAACAATCACCACTTGTTGTCATTCGTGATCATGAATATGCAAAAGTGCACAGTGCAGCTTAAATTAGCAATCATCTAACCTTTTCAACCCTGTATTACAAACAGGTGTTGTGTAGCCAGTCCTTGTTTAAGCCCTCAGTGTCTCAAAGGTGGCTGTAAAAATATACAAGTTTGCTCCTACACACAGAACAGCTTGGATTCCTACAATAGATGTAAAGTTTTCACTGTGAAGAAAAGTTCATGGAAACTTCTCTATCCTCACTGTGTCCAAACAATCATTTTTTGCAAATATGTTGCTTAATACACTTAAATCTCATGCATAAATCAAATCAAATCAAATCAAATCAAATTAAATTTTATTTATATAGCACATTTCATACAAAGTAATCTCAATGAGCTTTTACATACAACAGGTGTGAATAAAAACAAATTAAATCCTGAGAGTAATTCGTCCCTAGCCCACCCACATGCACATACCCAATCACACATCCCCAGAAGAAACACCAGGGAGGGGAAGACAGAGACAGAGACAGACAGACAGACAGACAGACAGACAGAGGCACTAACTATTCATAGGCCTGGGAGAACAGGTAGGCCTTAAGCTTGACTTTAAAGGATGACACAGTTGCAGAGAATCTCGGATAATCGGGCAGTTTGTTCCAGAGAGTGACTGAATGCATCTTCAACAAATTTATTTTGGATCATGGGCACAGTTAGCAGACTATTGACTGATGATCTGAGGGTTCTGGGGGGTATGTAGGCTGAGAGCAGGTCAGAAATGTATTGAGGAGCCAGACCATTAAGTGCTTTGTAAACAGTGAGGAGTATTTTGAAATCAATTCTGTATTTTATTGGAAGCCAGTGAAGTGTTTTGAGTATGGGAGTAATATGTTCCGTTTTTCTAGTCCCAGTGAGAACTCTGGCTGCAGCATTTGGAATAAGTTGGAGCCGTCCCACAGTCTTTTTAGGGAGTCCAGCAAGAAGGGCGTTACAGTAATCTAGTCTGGAGGAGATGAAAGCATGAACCAGTTTGTCAGCATCTGACTGAGACAGCATTGATCTAATTTTGGAAATGTTTTTAAGGTGGTAAAATGCTGTTCTTGTGATACTAATATGGCTTGTAAAGTTGAGTTCTGGATCCATGACAACACCTAGATTTCTGACCTGCTCACTGGGTTTAAGAGACAGTGAAATCAGTTTAGACCTGATCTCCTCCCTCTGATGTTTTGCGCCCACCACAAGAATCTCAGTTTTGTCTTTCTTTAACTGTAGAAAGTTTTTGGCCATCCAGATGTTCATGTCACTGATGCAGTTAACTAGGTCATTTATGGGGCTGAGGTTATTATGAGTAAGTGAAATATATAATTGTGTATCATCTGCATATGAATGATAAAATATATTGGCGTTCTGTATGATGGAACCAAGTGGCAGCATATAAAGGTTATTAAACATTAAACAGTATTGGACCCAGGACTGAGCCTTGTGGGACCCCACGGCAGATATCGAAATTGCCAAATTTGTGGTTGCCAAGGGAGACAGAGAATGTCCTGCTGGTTAAGTAGGAGGAGAGCCAGGTAATGACATCTCCAGATAGGCCAACTGAGTTTTCTGGTCTTTTTAGTAAAATGGTGTGATCGACGGTGTCAAAGGCCGCAGTTAGGTCTAATAAGACTAGGATGGAGAGTTTGTTAGCTGCTCTGTTAACCTTTAAATCATTGTTTCCTTTGATAAGTACTGTTTCAGTGCTGTGGTTGGTTCTAAAGCCAGATTGATACACATCATACAGATTATGGAGTGAGAGGTAGCTGTGTAATTGCTTGTAGGTGACCTTTTCAAGTATTTTGCTAAGAAAATGGATATTGGAGATTTGTCTGTAATTGCTAATTATGGATGGGTCTAAGTTGTTCTTTTTTAGTAGTGGTGTAATGGCAGCACTCTTGAGACAAGAGGGGAAGATTCCAGATTGTAAAGAGCTGTTACCAATATTGAGTACATCTGATGGCAGGCAATTTCATACACTTTTGAAAAAAATTGTGGGGAACTAGCTCCAAGGAGCTGGTGGAGGAGTTTAGTTGCTGTATCACCTCTTGTAGATCACTGAGGGTAATAAAGAAGAAATTATGCATTGTGCAGAGACAGGTCAGATTCATCAGTATGTGAAATTGTTAGATTTTTTTATAATATCGGAAACTTTGTCTTGAAAAAAGGTGGCAAATACATGACATGTAACTGAGGAGAGAAGCTCAACAGGAATGGTTCTTGTTGGGTTGAGCAATTTGTCAGTGGTGGAGAATAAAAAATGAGCACTGTTATGGTTGTCATGTATTACCTTGTAAATGTATAATTGTCTAGAGAGTTTAAATTTCTCTGTTGTAGTTTCTAAGTGAATTTTTATATAAGTCGAGTTGAACCAGCAACTTGGACTTCTGCCACTTGTGCTCAGCCTTCTGGCAGTCTCTCTTTAATAAAGATATTCTTTGCCCTTTTCTCCATGGAGCTTTTGGTGGTCTCCTGAGATAGCAATGCAGTCAAATTCAACTGAAATTTTTGATAGTAGCCCACTGAATTCTTCTACCCATGATTAAGCAGAGGTGGATGGTGCAATGTAATTAAGAGGGTAGGTGAAACAGATTTTAAGACGACAGCAACATACTCAAATTATGTGAAATTGCCTAAGGAATTGAAACCTGAGGAGCGGCTCCAGCAGAGGCAGGAGAGAGTGGGCGCAGGTGACAGGCGTTTGCTCCTAAATGACACCTGTCTGTTGTCGCTTGCTGTCTACTTGTTCTGTGGGTTACAATGATGGGGATGGGGAGGTAGTAAGATCATTTTTGGCCCACCTGGTCTTCCATACATGGGGAGCTCACTGCACAAGCAGCAGGTGAGAGAGTGGGATAGGTGGGATATGGGCAGCAAGATGAGGGTGGGTTTTGCTATTTTCCTGCAGATCAGGATATGGAAGTCTGTCTTCATTTTTGGCAGATACATTAAGAGAGGCATAGCATCAGACAGTAAGACTGGATAGATGGCAGGAGGAATTGGAGGCCAGGACTTTGATTCCCTTATTGTTCAGGTGTAGGTTATCATGTTTATATAGGTCAAACTTTTTCCAGAATGAGTCAAAGTGGTTCATAAAGCCATAACCAGAATGCTAAACAGAAATTGCCTAACCACTGGTCAGCACTGTGGAGACGGCTAAACATCTTGGAGCTCCGTCTGAGGGTGGGGATTAAGCCAGGGAATTTGCAAATTTTGCCAAGGCTTTCGATGGTCCCTACAAGGAGTTCATAATCATCCTGGAGCTTGACTAATTGTCTACACCTGAGATCGTTGGCACCACAATGCACAAGCACTGTGTGAGCAGAGGGTCACACTCAGTGATAGCAGGGATATGCATTGTAAGTTGAACGCTTTTGCACCTGAGAAAGAGTATGTGATGCCATTTGGAATAGCGACGCATCTTACCATGGAGTCGCCTACTAGGATACATTCTGACACACTTGTGGCTTCATCACCAACTCCTTCACCAGGGGAGGGAATGAGGTTTGAGGAGGTGGAAGGAGTTGGTGATGAAGCCACTTGTGGTCGCTTACAGGGGGTAGAGGCAGTCTGGGAGCTGGAGGCACTTCTGGAGGGAGAGGTGCGCTTCCTGCAGGACGATGGTCCAGTACCAGCACCGCCGCCCCGTACAACAGAGGCCCAGGACACAGAGCTGGGCCGGAGCCAAGTGGGGGAGTCAGCAGAGTTGAGAAGCAGTGGCCCATAGTGGTTGAAAAGGTGGAGTGGGTTGTTTTCCACTTCACCCAGGGTATCCGGGAAAAGAGGCATGGATAGCCTCTTTGAGTTCCTCTGCACTGTGGTCCAGGGGGTGGAGGGAACTTCCGATGACTCTGACGGAGGAGGGAGCCGGCGGTCATCAGCTACATCCACACCAGCTAGCTGGAGCCGGGAGACGATCTGAGACTGGTGGTGTTGAAGCTTGTGGATGAGCTTCTCCAGGAACTAAAGCTCAATTTAAAGGAAGGACAGTTCAGCAGGAGCCATATTACTGCTGACAGCACTGCTAACAAGCATTAGCAGTCCAGTCTCTCAAGTGGAGAGCCCATGACTAGAAGGGGTGAGAACTGTCCGCACACTCAGCAGAGAGCTTAGCTTCTGAAACCACTCAGGGATCTTAGTCAGGATCTTAAAGTTCCTGAAGTTGAAGAGCTGCAGACGGACAAACGCAATGCCGGCGCATGCGTTGTTAACCTGCTGAGCTCATCTGTAAGTACTGATGTACCTCCTATTCTTTCTTTAGTCAAGAGAACAGCTTTACTCTGGCTGTACTTGTTTTCATAACTCTGGTGATTTGTTTTTAAGGTAAGTAACTACTTAGTTCCTACATGGATGATGCAGAAGTGAGAGAATGTGTGTTTGTGTATTTATGTGTATGATGTGTGTGGACCCCTGGCAGAAGCTGCAGGGTTAGGTAGAAGAAGTCTATTAAGCCATGATTTGGCAGAAGAGATGGAAATTAGGATGAGCTGCTGGTTAAGGAAGTACTTTTTCCTCTCATATCAGCTTCTTCTCTGTGTTACTCAAAACAGAAACAAGGGGGACTTGTAAGAGCAGAAAAAAGACTGAAATTATCTAAAAATTAATCTGAAAGCAAACTGAGGCCTGTACTACAAAGCCAGTTCAACTTACCATGGATATCTTCTTGTTATCTGGTTTGACTAACCCTAACACTGGCTGTCTGGATAACCGGTACTACAAACCTAGTTATTAACCAGTTCAGTCAACTCTGAGTTTTCCTATCCACCAACGAGCGTGTTCATGTGAAAGAGGCGGGGTGTTAATTACAAGAGACATCATCAGAATCAGAGAGAGCACAGACCTGTAATACTAGTTGTTCAAACTCTCTGTCCATTGTCCACTGTGCTCTCTATATCCATTGTTTTCCTTTGTTTGAGGTTTGACTTTTCATTAAGCCCTCTTCTGCAGTGGCTCCAGACTGGAGAATTAATGCCACCTATTGATTATCTCACTGACCCAACTCCCAATATTCACAAAGCAGTAGTGCGATGGATAAGCATAAAGAGTTACATTTTCTTTTGGAGATTTATTGAAAATCAAGTTAAAATTCGTACTACATTTGGATGAAAGCCCGACTACAGTTAGAGCTCTTCTACAGCTTGGATTGACAGGAAACTCTCTTGGCTGTATCATGAGTCCAAAATATTAAAAAAAACTGATAACAGATAACTATGTGGGTCTTTGACACAAAGTAGAAGGTACAAGTCTGTGTACTTAAAAAATTGCAACAATGGTGCCGCATATCTTCATCACTGCAACAACAAAGTGTTTTGAATAAGCTCCTACTGCCTTTTGCGACTCTAGCCTGGGTGCATCTGTTGTTGACGTTCTGGGACGACGTGTCAACTTCAGCCTGTTACATGCATTGTGTCTTTCCAAAATACACTTCTGTTTTCACAGGAATTGTACAGTTTGCAAACAGTCTCTTTTAAAATAAATGCACTACGTCAGTGTAACACCGCAAATTGACGTTTTTTTCCTTCATCAATGCATGTGGTTACATTGAGCCAACAAACGCACATGATTAGGTTCAACTTACATTACATTGTCTGGCCGCATCACCCCCTAATGCCGTCATGTGCTGTAAGACACTGAAATATATAAAGCTGTCCACTATGCCAAAACGATGGATAAAACATGATTTCATTACACCCTGTCTCAGCTTGAAAACGCCCCCACTAATTCATGACATGGCATGACAGGCCCCCCCATTAATGTTGAATGCAGAGTGATGCCATATGTGAATCCATTTACAGACATGTTTGAGCTCCTGTTGCACACAAATTACTATATTTACTGCTCACTTTACCACACATCATTATCACCTACACAAACGTTCCCTTCACAGAGCGAATAAAGTGATTGAGATTCAGATTGCCAATTAATGACACCAGATCCCCCCTCCCTCCCCAGTCATCCTCGGCCTCCTAGTGTTTTCCAGACTGGCGAGAGCAGATGTTGACCTTTGGTTGCTTTGCACAGGGGGGATGGGAAATGAGGTGTTATTAGGCCACTCCAGCAGTTCACAGATTGTATGTGCATATTAGATGTAAATATTTCACAAATGTAAATCATATCTGCACAGCCTGTTAAAATGGATCCCTGAGGCTGATGTGATTTTGATGCTGAGATGTGGTTTGTATGAAGGCTTTTAGTCTAAGTATTATTGTCAGGTACATTTTAATCATCAATGCTGCATAGTTGACCAAGCTGTGCTTTGTGTCTTTTTCAAAGTGTGTTCATTTTGATTAAAGATAATCAAATAAATGAATCAAGAAACCTGCATTTGCACTGGAAATGTTTTTTTTTCCACATCCATGAAGCTACACTTTGTAATGTGCAGACATTTCCTTTATATGCGAGGAAAATGTCACTTAAAATGTCATAATTTACACAAGAACATGACTAATTCCTACACATGGCTTCCTATTAATAATTTCACTTGCTGCTATTAGTGCCCGCTGATATCCCCTATAGTGCCATTGACAACCTCTGACAGTATCTCTGTTATCTTTATTCTCCAGCTCAGTTGTTAAACATCATCTTCTCTGGCACGTTTTCTGATTTTTCACGCCAGCACCAAGCCATCCGGCAAGACTCATCCGTGCCATGATTCAAGGCAAACCTTGTGGCCTCGCTGCTGATTAGCTGACCGCTGTGTTTGGTCGGATTACTCTGAAATTGATTGTTGTGCTTCCAGAATGCTGTGAGTGATGACAGAAATTGTTTCCCTGTTGTTTTTGCTTCTACCTTTCTAATGTGACATAATCACTCTGGATGAAAGTTAATTGTTGAACATGTGATGTGGTGCTGAACCCCAGGAGAGCTGGAACAGTATATATTCACTGTATATGTGTGTTTTTATGGTGGTACATAGCGTGCTCACAGCTGGCCAAACTCAGCTGGAGCCCCACAAAGTCATGAAGCGTCCCTGTGTCCGAGTTGCTCCCTCTGCCACTGTCTCCACAGGGACAACAGCACTATATAGGACTGTGAGCAAAACAAACCCCCACCCCCCATCCCTAACTCCTCCCGCCTTCAGTGGTGGAGCAGTTGCTCTCTGGATTTTCTGACCCAAAAGGATTTGAGAGGAGAGCCGGTGGTAGAGTTGAGCTCCCTTGGGATTACCCCAGCTTGGGTTTTTGGCTCGGCTTGAGAGAGAACCCTGGAGAGCTTTTTGGTTTAGTGTGTGTGTGTGTGTGTGTATGTGTGTGTGTGATTGTGTGTGTTGCATATGTACTAGGGAGGGCAAGTATGGTTCTGTACATCTGCCACTTCCTCCCGAGGGAAACAGCCAGGAAGGTTAGCCTAGTTTTCACCTCCATCAGGACACTGGGAGAGTCAGGAGGGTCAGTTTATATCCATATGTGTGCATGATGTCCCCCCTGATCCATCCAAGGGCCACCCTGTCTCCTAGATATTAGGTTTATATATTACTAAATGGTTTTGATCATTACATTGTGGTGAGAACATAATTGCTGTCTGGATTATGTTTGGAAGCAGCACTCCTTTGAGTTAATGGAACACTACATTTATGTACCACGCTGGACTTGCAGGGAGGTGGTCATGGTGGATGATGGACATAAGGATTGTGGGACTGTGACACCAGAATCCCGGGGTTAGATCCAGACTTCTGTTTGTGGACAGGTTTAGGTAACAAAGGCACTTTGATTGGGAGGTTTTAACACTACCCAGTGAGCACCGACCGGGATTTCAACATTGAATTCTAGTTGAGAACAGGGTGATGTTTGGTCTAGACATCTAACACCTCTTTTCAACCAGCTAAAATGCGGTAACATCATGTGTTTGTGTGTGTAAAATTATAAATTTGTTAAATTATTTTGACAATTTGTTGTAGACCAAAGATGTTTTTTAAATGTCTTTTCAACGCAGAAATGTTTGCTGGGTGGTCAGGTGGAGTAATAACCACAATGGCGAGTGCTACAGACAAGATAGACGCTGCTGTCCAGGCTGCCCTAAACCATCATGTTTTCTTTTTAACACTGACATTGTTGCTTATTTTCTTTTGTATAAATTGTAGCTTATTTTCAGGCGAGGGTATCCTGGGTGCAGCTGTTGTTGACGTTCCAGGATGGCGTGTCAATTTATGCTTGTTACGTGCATTGTGTCTTTTCAAAATACACGTCAGTTTTCACAGGAAATGGACAGTCTCTGCTCAGCACATACATATTCTCTTTCAAAATAATCTTACATCTGTAAAACACCTCCAATTTACATTTATTTTCTTGTGCAACAAAAGCACATGGTTAAGGTTGAGAAAAAAATGTCATGGTTTTGGCTTACATTCATACAGTAAATAAAGCCCACTCTTGTGGATGAAAGTCCGGCATCATTGGAACCATCCACCGCCCCACCCACCTGCCCTATAGGGACTTTACAGGTCCTTTAATTATGTTTTCATGTCCAAAACACATGCAGGAGGGTATCTGGCATGTCATATTTAGACGTGTGGGTCCACTGAAAAAGCAGTGGTATTTGAGAAGTTGGGATGAGGATGTGTTGCAGCTTGGTATTTTCTTTACAGATGAAGCGCAAGATATTATCAGTTATCATACTTACTGTAAGCAATGAAACAGTAAAACAAGAGGAAGCTGACGTGAGAGGCTTTGGTGTTGTTTAAAGGCAACAGAGAAAAAATTACATGGAGGCAGGATTAGAGATGTTTGTGTATCAGGTGTGACTGAAGCAAATTTCCCTGAAAACAACAACAAAAAATGTACTGTATTAATATAGACTGTAATTACTCCCTGAGAGGAATATGTGTGTATTTTTTTCTGAGGCAGTAAAAAAAAAAAATGTTTTTCCTCCAGTAATTATTTGTAAACTCCCTCTCACTTTTCCTTCCCCTTGTAGAAGATTGACAGGGAAAATAAAGTGCCTGTTATTGTGATGCCCTGCAACATCTCCAAGCAAAGCCTGAATCTTTTGCAGTTAGAACAAATGTCAACCAGGGAGGAAGAGAGACAGAGAGAAAAAAGCGCAGCTAATTGAAAACATAAAAAGATTCCTCAATTATTTCTGGAAGGAAATGCATGATACAGGTTGTGGAGGGAAATCATTTTAATAATTTGCATCATTAGGCAGGAGGAAAGGCATGCTGTGCTGTGTTCACTGTCAGAGTTCCAATGGAAACTTGTGCCACCCTCAGCGGGGAGCCACATGAAACACCCACCAGTGTATGTACTGCTCTGAACCAGCCACTCTGGTCCTAGACTGTGCTTTATATTACCAGCAATATACAGTAAATCATCAAAATACGTACAGCACAATATTACCACACTTTTACAATTTTCCTGCAAAGATAAATGTGTCTGGGACTTGAAATTGCCACGGCCATCAGAGGAGAACCTTCTCCCGGCACAATGCAAAGCGTCTACATCACCCACTGGGTTTTTGTGCCGAGCAGCCAGAGCCAGCCGGAGAAAAGCATCACATCCAGCTGCTAAAAATGCAATCCATAAAAAGCAATCTTCTTACATCTTCCATTGCCTGTATGACTGAACAAGGCAGTCACCTGTGGAAGAAAAGAAAATGACTGCATGCACACAATCAGCCTGATGGAGACATCGGATTTCGTGGTGTGAACACACACTAATGTCAGCTGCTATAAAGTGTGTACATCTGCAGTCAAGGCATAACAAAAGGCCAATGATGAGTTGCAGCGTGTTACATGGGGTTTATCAGAAAGCCATAGATTATATAAACAAATGGAAAAACATGCAACTCCGTGGCTTAAGTTGAGCGTGTCTGCAACCAATTGTTTTTTATTTTAATTTTTTTAGGCCGAACGGAGACACGTGACCGGCCTGGGTACGGCTGGGTACACCTAATGTTGTACAAATTTATCTTACATTCTCGAGATACCGTGTCACAGGTGACCTTTCACAGAAAGGAATAATCAGGTTGTTTTTTACTTTTGGATTCGGCTGACATTTCCTCGTATCAGTCAGATAGCTTTTGACATAAAAGCCAAGGGAATATCTGCAGGGACCTTTTTCACTGTTGTAGTGAGAGAGGGAGAAAAAAAATGAATAATAATAAGGAGAGGAAACTGTGAGGCTTTTTAATGTGCAAATACAAGGAGAGCTGTGACCTGTCTTTTTCAGACTTTCGCAATTCGCTGTAGAGACATCATAATAATGATGTTTCTCTAAAACAAACAAAAGAAGGAAACAGAGGCAGCTTCAAGTCTCCCCAGAAAGTGAAAAAATAACAAACGTATTTGTTCTAGCTGTTTACAGAGCTAGATACAACACTGACTTTTTTGTGAAACACAATAAATGAGAAATAAAGAGTTTCCCAACTGAAGTAACATGACAAGAAATAAAACGGAGCAGCAGAGAGTAAAGGCGTTGTAATCCAGGTGTGCTCAGGCTTCTTTTACCTTCACTTGTGCCTAAACTGAAACCTGAAAATCAAAGCTTTTCACCTTCTACAGGACAACAAAATGGCATAAACCTATGCAGTACAATTTATATTACATGGCAAACAGGTGAGAAATGTAGCAACAGCTTTAAATTGTCTAATAAACCTATTGGGGCAGAGAGTTTGTGAAGACCAAAATCTGACCCTCAAGTAACCCTAACAAAGTGTGTACTGGCCAAAATGTCCTCCATCTAAAGGTGAGGGGAAAAAACTGGACCTCGTAAAGACAGCAGAGTGTACACACTCTGACTTGGTGGTGAAAGTTACCCCGTCGTTCTCTTTGAAGTTAAGAAAGCATCATGGAAACCATGGCTTCAGAAGAAAAACAAACTTTGACTTGAGTAGAAGGAAATACATTTCAAAGAGATTTCTTGAAGAGGAAACTTTTGTCTGAGAAACATAACCTCTTCTTTGGGTATTCAAAAAGATTTACAGAACTGATGAAACAACAAACTGTA
Source organism: Epinephelus moara (assembly GCF_006386435.1). NCBI lineage: Eukaryota > Metazoa > Chordata > Actinopteri > Perciformes > Serranidae > Epinephelus > Epinephelus moara. Next base: position 8,057,793 of record NC_065516.1, read on the forward strand.
CAACAGAACAAACCTGTTTTACATAAACTTTTTTTAAAGGAATATTACACCACTGGACAATTGCCTTTTAATAAAATTAGGATGCTATGCAGTAGAAAGATGCAAATACTTTAGAAATTGGTGCACATGACCAGAGAAAACAGAGAAAAATGACGGAGAAAAATTACAGCTACCAGACTGCAGTGACCAATAAACATTCCCGGGTGACGTAATGCAAATGCGTCCATTTGAAACAAAGACAGCTGGCTGGCATGAAACCATTTCTATCTCTTACAGTTAGACAGTGAGCTAAAACGTGTTTCTGAAAACATTTGAGATGAGAAATGAGCAATTAAGCAACAGAATCTTGGTTTAGATTTGATCAGCCCTGCCTGGTTTTACTGTTTGATCTCAGTTGTTTTTAGCTTCTGTTTTCATTGTGCAGGAAACAGTATGGCTCCCACTTCCTGTTCACAAACTCTTGCTAATACAGATAAACAGGGCATTAAAATATGTTTCTAAAAACACTATGTAAAAAATAGGCAATACAGTAAGATAGCCTAGTTTTACCACTGATCAGATTTCGGTCCAAGTTTGAGAGAGAGACAGAGAGAGGGGCGAGTCTGTCTCTTGATCTCCTATACTCTTGGTGTCAGCGGTGGTGGCGGCATGTTTGGCGGGCAGGGCAAAAATGCGGTGGTACAGCCTACAGTTCGAACAACAGCCTGAGAGCCAGTTGCGCCGGGGAGTTGGTAAGGGTTATCTAGGCACTTGTTAGATGGAGGGAAGTTTACCAGAATTCATCTACACATAGTCCCCACATTGTTTGGATACAAAGCTGGTTGAAAATCAGCAAAGTATCCCTTTTAACTCGGGGTCATTCCTATATGATTGTTTATAAATTCACATAATCTCTTTCATAACTCCAGCCAGCTTCCACCAGACCAGAGGTCCAATCAGCCAGGGTAAAACACTTGTGCATGAACACATGTTGCTTTTGCTCATGGAAGGAGGTTAAAAAGAGGAGAAGTCATTTCATGTCATATCATTCGGGTACAACATGTGCAGGGAAATCAGATCTGCACTTGCCAAAAATTTGAGTAGCTAGTGCATCATAGAACATGGGTAGGATTGATTCGTTTCACTGAGGCGTCCGCAGTCAAGGAAACTACAAAAGTATGATGGGTTAAAGTGTGTTTTGCAGTGCCCACCCCATTGTCTCCAATAGAACTGGCACCAAAGCCTGGCTCCTTGAATGCTGTCACCATTGTCATGACCTTCTTCCTTCTTTTATAGTTTTCTTGTATACAGTCGGCCTTGGGTGGGAATATTTTTGTGTGAAAAATAAAGCAATGGGTGAGAATAACAATAATACAGTTATTGAAAACATGACATTCAAATACTTCCATATTCAATATTTTTTCCACAACAAGACCATAAACAAATGCTTTCTATATGAAAATGTTCTACTGCCTGGGTCTTCACCACCAAATGACCTCTTAATAATCTAATTAACTAATGAAAGTTTTAGTCAGTAAAATGTGTCTGAAAATCCACATTAACATTAATCTAACATTATTAGCCAAGATAAATCAACCTATTCATAAAACCTATTAGTTAACAGTATACAACATTTTTGATAGGCTGACTGTTACCCACGAATCGTTATGCGATCATGTGAGTTAGCTAACGCTACATCACTGTGCGGCACCTGTAATTATTTTTGCATATTAGCCAGTTAGCTGTATTACTATGTTAAGTGTCTTGTGTACCACAATGGATTGTTTCATAACTTTTTAACAGACTCTGACACACCGTCCACCGTAGAAACCACCACTGAAAGTTCATAGGGTGAGGCTAATGGGTCCATGTCATTGGTCCGACGGCCCATTGGTCCAACATCCCATTAGTCCGACGGTCCGCGGTGCTGAACGGCTCCCGGCGGGTGTATTTCTGCCTTGATGGTGCGCCGCGACCGGCTCTGGGTCAGCTGGTAAAGGCTTGAGGCGAAGTAGGCTCATGGCTTATGTGTTTGTCACTTTCTTTTTCATTTTAACCCACACCATGATCTTTTCCTGACCCTAACCAAGTGGTTTTTGTGCCTAAACCTAACCAGATCTTAACCACAGGGCATCATGATGATTTCGGAATGGACTTCGGAACAATGGGTTTATATGGTCGGAACAATGGGATGTCGGACCAATGGGCTGTCGGACCAATGGGCAGTTCCCGAGGCTAATGCACCTAGCAATGCTACAACTCCTGCTTAGTTAGCAGCTAGACAAACAAAAGAAGACCTGAAAAATATTCAGGACTATCTCAAGTGCAACTCTTTTTTTTAAAAATATTTGTAGTAGGGGTCCCTGCTGTCTATCTTTGGGCCAAGGGGTCCTTAGCCTGAAAAAAGTTGAAGACCTCTGTTCTACTGTATATCGGCCGCAATCCATGTAAACGTACCTGGAAAATTCTGTCAGCCTGAAGGCAACCAAGGAAACTAAAAATAGTGCACCCAAACCTGAGTGGACACCACCCCTTTATTTCAAGCGATGTCTGCTGTTACCCTGCAACATTGCAGCTCCAGTTACATAAGCGAAATCCCACTGCCCCCATGGGATCAGAGACCGTGTCCCAACCTTCACTGAATGGTCTTGTGCTCATGTCGGGACACCATGGCTGCGATTCATTAGCTGTTCCACTTCTACTCATTCACTTCCCTTCAGCCTTTGGTATTAGGCCACTTGGGGAGCAGAGGGAAAGCGGACAGGGAATTTAAATGCAATGCACCTCCTATAGTACATTTTTAGTCCAAACTATCGTACTGTCAGCTGTAGGCTTAGCACTATACTGCTTTTTACAAATCAGCAGGAATACCTGCAGATTCATTTTAATGAGGTGAAAGCATCTTCTGTGGATAATTCCAATACATCAACACTTAGTAATCAGCTGCATTAGTTTCTGACTGAAAAATTTGTGATCTGTATTATAATTATACCTATTATTGTTACAGGTTTATCATGTTTTGCCAAACAGCAGGTTTCCATGCATTTACAGATAATGTTTGGAGCATGCAGAATACCACATACAGACTATCCACAGAGGTAAAAATGTCAGCACAAAGTAGAGTATTTCCTCTGGATGAAGGGAAGGCTGAAGCACGTAGGGAGAAAGGACGGATGGTCTGTGAAGGACAGTATTAATCTCTCCTCCATTGTTGTGTTCAGTGATGTGACAGTTTTTTTATTTTTTTATTTTGTCCCGCCCCTCCCCCACTGTGATCGAACGGCTGGGTAAAAAATGACAGTGACAAGTGGCTGCAGTGTTTTACCCAAAGTTGAACATGTTGAATTCTCGGCAACAAGACAAAAATGGCAAACGTGCAGCGCTCAGCTCCTCCTCGCACTGCTGATGTTTGTAGCATGGTACGCGGTACCTGGTGCTTCAGTGTAAGAAAAGAAAAAACATAGAACATAGTGGTAGTGGCGGTTGCTTGCCATCCCCTGCAGTATGCTTGTCAGTTGTTGCAACAGCCATACCTATAAGATATAAAAAGAGCATATCAGATAGTGAATTTGTTTAATTCAAAAAATTTTTCTATTTTTTCATCCATTTGCATCTTCTCGTTCTGTGGCAACTGAAGCTTGACATTACTGCCACCTAACTATGGATGTATTTTCTTGCACCTGATGTATAATTACCATACATTGTGGGTTATATAGACCAGTTTTGACTTCTCAGCCCTTCACAGGTTGATCACCCCAAGTTAATTCAGCTTTCAGAAAAATAGAATAACACTTAATGATGGTGGTGATGATTCCCCTGACAACAAGGGCATGTTGAACGACTAATGAAACACAGCCTTGGATTTCTTGCTCTTCTGCTCAGAACATCTGGCAGGATATCAGATCAGATCATGACGATGGCACAGCACAATGCCATTGTAGTGAAAAGACAACAGATGTCATTTTCAATTGTGAATTTCTGCTGAAATGTAACAAATGTCTAATGTGTCTTCAAGAGAAACTCTTCAAAATAGACCCCATTAGGGCTGACATCAAAATGATGTCATTTTATTAACTGGGGGCAAAACATGACTCACCACCACAGGGCTCTAGGCCACATAGGAGTCTTAAAATGTCATCTTGTTGTGTCACTGGGAGCCAGAATAGAAGGAGTCATGGCTCAAAACTTAAATGTTATCACATACCAGCCGCCACTGCCCGTCAACAAAAACAAAGACGCCTATGGTTAAATGCAATAAGCCGAAAGGACTGGACAGAGGTGATTATCAAAAATGCATGTGTGTCAGCGCACACTTCATATCAGGTTAGGGAAAAAGTATTTACTGTTGTAGGAATGAACAACATTATGTGTATTATAGTGTTGCACGGTATACTGGTACCAACGGTTGACCGCGGTACCAAAACACCATGGTACATATGATACCATCATGTTGGAGTATCGTAGTACTACGGTAGCTCATGGTACCGCTACTGTGGGATAAGTTCAAAGTCCAATCGTAAGAGGGTGAGTGTCCATGCGCTGTCCAATAACAGTGCGCGCTGTCCAATAAGGCCACCTGGCACTCAATATGCTGCTGCACTGGTTTGTTTTCCAGTGACATTTCAAGTATTAGCTGAGCTACTGAGTATCTTTGAGCAGTGAAAGTTATTATTTATTTATTTTTACTTGTAGGCTAGATTTGTTTATATATGCTACAGTGATTTGTTTTCCACAGAGCTCTACAGTGCGAGCATTTTACTCACATTTGCAACTAAAAATAGTTTTGTGCGAGCAAAAGAAATCTTTCAGGAGCACGCTGTGCGAGTACAGATTTCAACCAGCAGCAGAAACGAAAGGCAAATCCTACCGGTTGTGGGTTGAACGGGGGTCACAGACGGGAATATGGCGGAGCGCTATGCTCTTCGTTGGTACTGTCCAAAAGTACCTGAAAAGCCGAGCCGTGGCGGCACACAGGTATGTGGCATGTCAGAGGAGAAACGAGCCGTTCACATTTCTCATTTTGTGGCAGGTAACGGCCCACAAACCTCACCGCACTTTAGGGGCTGTTCTTGACTTGATCAGAGGAGGAGGGTGGCTGGTTGATTTTTATTTCATTTATTTTGATCCCCCCTATGTTAATCACTTATTGATGCTGTTTTTGAAGTATGAATAAGTCAATAAGTAATTTATTCCACTGACATATCATTGATGTATTATAGAAAAGTGATTTATCTTTTTATAAATGACAAAAGGCACATCTGCCTAATTTTTGCTGTGGTATCCTGATACTACTCAGAACTGTGATACTTTCACTCGTAGCGTACCGTGGGTCCCAATTTTGGTACCGTGACAACACTAGTGTATTAAGGGTTATCATGTACACATAATCAGAAATTGGAAAAGGAACAAAGAAGAATACAGGATTTCTCCCTAATGCTAACTTGTTAGCGCATTTAACACGTTAATGTTAGCCTCAATAACAAAACAAACAGAGGAAACTCAACTCTGTTGTCCTCCTTTTTAAGACTGGCATAGTAATCAACCACAAAGCCGGCCATTCCATCTTCATCATCCATCCACTGAGTGAGAACATACAGGTCGGCCAGTCTGGTCCTGTTGGTCAGTGTTTACTTATTCAGGTAACACTTGGGGTCATAGAGAGTGAGTGACCTGACATGGTGTGTTTGTAAATTCAGTCCAACACTCTACACTAAAATGAGAGCGCTGTTGGTTGAAGACACGGACCGTTCTGTTTCTACATGAAGTAGAGTTGGTCAGTATCCAAATTTTGTTACCGTTAAACCTACAACGGTACAGTATTACCGTGACTAATTAAAAATCACTTTGAAGGGCTCAGAGATAGTCACCAAAACCGTTCAGAAACAGAATAGCAAACTTTACATAGGCCTAAGAATACTGAAAAATAACAACAAAGCATGTACAACATTAACAGCTTTTATTAATAAATATTTTAAAAAGTGCAATTACAGCAGTCAACCAAACAGAATCTCCTGACAACAGGTAAGGGCAGTTATAAGAGAAACATTATAGCCTACTATAAGTTTTAAATTGTAATAATATTAAATTGAAAACTCAACCACACATTCATAGGTGCTGGACAAGCACTCATTATTTAGGCATTAAATAAATTATATTAAATATTATATCAAGCTCCTATAGGCCTATATGGGCGGCAGATTTTTTTAAAGGGAAATTTCGGTTTATTTCAACCCGTCTCCTATCGTCCTAAATTTGGTTCAAGTGACTAGTGACATACAGATAATAGTTAGCATGTTAGCCGTTAGCCTAGATACAGCCGTAGCGTCAGACCTGTTTAAAAGTAAGTGAACGGGCATCCCTTNCTCCTATCGTCCTAAATTTGGTTCAAGTGACTAGTGACATACAGATAATAGTTAGCATGTTAGCCGTTAGCCTAGATACAGCCGTAGCGTCAGACCTGTTTAAAAGTAAGTGAACGGGCATCCCTTCAAGTGCAAAGTTAGTCCACTAAACAAGCTTTTTTTCCACAAATACTGCCTCATATTAT
>NC_065516.1:8066620-8073460 GCF_006386435.1 Epinephelus moara
TTTTTGGAAATACCTAATTTTCTAGTTTAGAAAACAGTATTTTAGAACAGTGGTAATAGTCTGGAAACATAAATATTTTTCCATACTTTATTTTTCATTTTCCTTTTTTTTTTTCATTTTCCATACTTTTTAATACCTGGAAATTGATAAAATTTATTTCCATACTTTTCCATACTTTCCATACTTGTGTAGGAACTCTGAGTAATATTGTAGAAGTAAAAAGTAGCTTGTTGCCAGCCAGTTAACTTGTCATCAGATTAGCTCACCAGTGATAGTGCCAGCTTGGTTACCTGTGGTTACCTTATATGGCCCTCACAGCGACCCCTCAAGAGTCTCTGATTTAGCACCATGGACTTAACATAAAGATGGATGACATGACACCTCTCCAAAAGTGAAGCTGAAACATCTAGATTACCCTCTAGTGGCTAGCTGCAGTATAGGTCATAAAGCCCGCCTTGTCCATGTTAGTAGATGGGACAGGGGCCAAACTAAAGTCTCAAAGTACAAATAAAATACATTTTTCCCAAAGATGGATTCTGTTATATTTAAGGTAGTTTTAATCACAGTACTGTTTGTTCAAGTGTTCATTTTTGTTCGGTTTTAACTAGTTATTTAATGCTATAAAATGGGATTTTACAACATGATTGATAACTGTGTGAGCCAATTGGTGGCCTCACATTTAGTGGAGCTGCTTGGGTGCACAGGTGTTTGGGTGGGAAAACGCCCTGGGAAATACCAGGGAGATTGCTACTGTGCAGACTGGCTCTGAATGATGTCATCAGAGCAAGATGGCAGTGGCTGTATCCGGGATATTTTAGCTTCACTTCTCTACAGTGTGGGTAAGTGGAGACGTGTTGTCTATCTTCATATACAGTCTACGGTCAGCCCCAGGACCCCAGGAATGCTGCTCAGCCTTGTCAGTCAAATTTTCCCAGTGGCCACTCAGAGTATTGCAGCAAAAAAATCCCCTGTGGCCCAAAAAGTGTTTTCCCCATAGAACACCATTGTAAAAGAGACGTCTGCAAAATTGTTGACTGGACACCTTGAGCTGCAAAACAAGGTTAATTATGACTTTTTCTACTATGATTTTTTGATCCATGGGGGTTTTATAATTGTAAAGCTTTCCGTGAGTGGAGAAAAGCGATTTAAAAATCTTTGATGTCATCACAATATAAAGTCTATGATCTGAGTGGCAACTCGTGGGCGGGGCCAGTGGGAGAAACACCACTGCACATATTCAGTGGGCTGCATACCCTGAAGGAAACCCGGAAGCTAGATTTTTTTTTTTTTTTTTTTTGGTGTATGTGCCAGGCATATGACTCTATTGGAATGACTAGGCGCCATTTTGGCATCCAGTATCTAAGTATTGTGATACATCTAAGGTCAGCACCCATGGTTTGCAAATGAAGTGTTGTCATTACACCTGCCTTCTTGGTTCACTGCAGAATCCTCCTACTAGTGCTGTTACGGCAACCTAATTTGCCCATGAAGATTAATAAACCCACGGTATATTTCTAAAGCAGCACGCCTACTCTCTTCATTAAACGAAAAAAATGAACATTAGAGGTACAATCAATCTAAATGTAAACAAAAATATGTGATTTCAAATCAATGGCTCAAACCCTTAAATGCATTTGTGGGTGAATAATTGCAAATTTAGGGTATAATATTTCAAATTGTGCCTATAAATTCTGTGTATTTCATATAGCAAATAAGGTGATAAAATGAATGGCTTCTTGGCAGATCTCAGGAGTGACATTACCTGTGTTGAAGCAGTTTAAGTGTCTAACAAAGTAATTCAGAGGAGATACAGTATTTGCCTCGGGGGCTGAAGAGCTGCAACGTGATGATCCTGCCGATGAAAGCTCTCCTCAAATGAAGCTAGATTCCAAGTTGGTGGGATGCACGCATGTCTTTCGGCGTGCGGTGGGAGGTTAATGTGACATGACGAGGTGCTCAGATGGGAGGGGGAGGTTGTATGTATGGCCTTTTAGTGGTGATTGGCTCTGTCAGCTTTCCAGGCTACCTTGTAGTGAACATCCAGGAAGGAGCCAAGTAACGCTGATTGGCTTAGACTTTTCAGCCTGCTACCTATCTCCCTCTCCAAGCATCATAAGAAAACACACTTTGAGAGCATTTGTTAGGAGGTGAAATGAGAAATTGGAGAGGATGACGTTTATTGCACAATAAGTGATAGAAAGTGCTGTGAAATGCTGTGGTAAGTGGAAAAGAAGAAGGTGTTTTACCTCCACAAGGATGTGAAAATGCACATTGAGGACAATCTTGCCATGCACTTGTAATGTGTAAGCAGGGCATTGACACATATGCATGAGTACTTACGATCTAAACGAGCAATTAAAAAAGAAGAATAAAAAAAATAACTGTATAAATTTTCCACTAAGACGTTGAAGTGCCCTCAGATGCAGTTCCTCTATTGCCCACCAGGTGCTAGCTCGGTAATATCCCGGACTGTTTAATGTAAGTTGGAAAACTTCAAACTTTTCTCCAGGGGTATTCCACAGATATTTGCTTTCCACAAGTACTGTAAAGGGCATCAATAGATTTTCTTCAAATGTGCATCTCGGTGCCAGTTCTTAAAGTTATTGTTGTATTGAGGAGACATAAAACAGCATTAATTGATTTTTTTTGCCCACTTGGGGGCAGCAGAACAAACTGTAAACACAGCATTGACACATCATTGCCTTAAAATTTTATTAATGGAGAATGTGTTTACACATCCTGCAGACGAAGAGCAACACTGGTATCATTTTGAGTCGTATTTCTGCCCACCTGATGAATGTAAGTCTGAAATTCACTTACATTTTAGCTCTGCCTTGTTCAGTTGTAGTTGTTAACAGGTAGCATAAAGTGGATTTATCTTAGCTTTTTTTTCTTCCTGTTGAAGCACAACAGTAAAGGTATTGTACCTAAATACCAAAACAATAAGCTGAGAGGTCCTAAAATGCTCCATAGAGCTGAAGGTAACTGTTGATTTTTTGATTTTTTTTTACCGTTAACCTGTTCACATTTCTGGCATTGTGTTCATTTGGATTTTGCACATTATTGATAATCTTCACTGTTAATATTTTGCTGAATTTGCACTCATTCCTACTATGTACTTTAACTAATGCATAACAGTTTCCTGCAGGCTAAATAAAGTTCTTTCATATCACATCTTATCTATAGTCTACTAACGACAACATGACAACTTACACGTTACACATACATTTTTAACACATTGTTATAGGAATATCACCCCCAACCACCCACCGAATAGTCAATTGTGTATTATTTACTCCTCCAGTATTTCGTTAATGTTGTGAAGAAAACTTTCTTTTATCTGTACAGCAGTGTGCTCAATACTTTCCAAACACAAGCATTTTTGCGAAAAATCTTGGTATTCAAAATTAAACAGTAAGTGAAATTTATCTTTGCTCTCTTCAAAGCCAGACTCCATTGACAAGATCAGTAATTTTACCTCGCTGAACATGGGAGCTGCTGGACTTCCACTTCCTCAATCAGTTAGCTTGTTCTATTGTGTGACTTTGGTGTTTTAAAGACTTAATAGTTCGAATTCATCAAAGTCACACAATAACCTAAACAAAGTAGCTACTGATTGAGGCAGTGTTAGACCAGCAGCTCCTGCGTAGATTGAGGTAAAACTACTGTCAATGGAGTATGATTCTGAAGAGAGCGTGGATAAGTTCACTTTGAGTTCAATTTCAAATTTCATGGTTTTATTGAAAATGCATGTATTTGTAAAGCACTGAGTATATGACTGGATAAACGAAATGTGTATTTTACTGCATGACTTGTGTAAAAGCCTTTAAATGGATGTTTTGATATAGTTTTGTTGTTAATCGTGGACCCCTATGACTTAATTTCTTGACCTCCCCATGGGGGAATGCAAGAAAAAAGTGGCTTCTTCACAAATTCAACAATACAGGAGGTGAGTAAAATTGTCACATATAAGGTCGTGTGGTGGGTAAAGCATTCCCTTAAGAGATGCTGAATGACTTTTTTGTTAATTTCAGAGGCTACAGGGACAAGGATACAGAATAGACAAATGCCACAGACCACAGCATTTATAACCTACACTAGTTTGCAATGCCTGTTCCCAGATGGGTCTTTGAACAGACATATCCATAGTCTTATTACTTAACATTCTTTACTTTTTCTTTGTTTTTGTTTTTCTTACTCAGTGATAAATTTGTAAATATCCAACCCAGTCTCTTCACAGAGTCGACGAAATCAGGCACTTGGTCAGTGACTTCTGGCGTCAGACACTGACGAAAAAAGACGTCCTTTCACAACGGCACGATACGCAGCTAGCACTGTTAAACACTAACAGGGGGAAACGCAGCAGGAAGACGACGGAAGTTAAGGCGGCGAAAGTCAGAGTGGGGTGGGAGGGGTGGTGGATGGGTCCAACAATGACTGACTTTCACGTGGAAGGTCGGTGTTAACTTCCTGTGAGATTTTAAAGCCAAACCCTGTTTTTTTTTTTTTTCCAAAACCCAGCCACTTATGTGTGTAGGCAGAACGTAATCACATGCTTTTGTTGTTGGAGGAAAAAAAACGTCAATTCATGGTGTTGTACCGACGTAACGTAACACATTTATTTTGAAAGAGACTGTATGCAAACGGTACATTTCCTGTGAAAACGGAAGTGTATTTTGAAAACAGACAATGCATGTAACAGGCTAAGGTTTTCACAGAGTCTCAGAACATCAACACCTAACACACCCAGGGTACCTTGCATGTTGTATCTGGACGTGGAAAGTCCATGACCAAATGTGGATATGTGATGAGGTCATAGTGAGAATGTGTTAAAAAAAAAATCACCCATGTCAACATCCAAGTTGTACAGTAATTACACTTTGACAATCATTGACAACTTGTCTAAAAGCTCCAAAATAATCAAGTTAGGGCTTAATTATACAAAGTGCCTGAAAAAACAGACAAACGTGGACATCTTGCATCCATCAAATCCCTTCGTTCAAAGTAATTAAATCCACATTTTATGGTATATAGCACTATTTTGTCAATGTACAGTATGTTTTATCCTGATATAGACAGCTTAGCAATTATACAGCTGTCTGCAGTTGTTGTAAAGATGGGAATCTGTCCCATCACTACCTTATTATTATAGCAGCATACTAACAGTATGTCTTGTGGTGTCCAAACTAGGTTGGGCTGGATTGAGGGGAAATTCATTTTAGGCTCAGCCCGAATTTCCCCTCGCATCAGTATTCTAGAAATGGATATTTCCTCTGCAGTCTATATTTAAAAGCATTTGCCAAAATAATCAGTACTTTACTGTAATTTAGTTTAGTTTGGGAATCCCTTGGCTCCCTGCGGGAAAAACCTGCTGCTTAACAGTAGGCTGGTAAATTACAAATCACAACTAATAGGAATGGGGGGAAAATAATGCCAAGAGAGAGAGAGCAGCTCACAGGGGCTGTGCAATGCTCCGTCAATGTTTGTCATTATAATTCATACAGAGTGGGAGGAAATTGTCAAACTCATGTCAGATAACTTGTAGTAGCCCCAGGAGCCCACAAACCAGCACAGATGCTGTCCCCTCCATTTAAAATTATAAAAAAATACAGTGTAATTCTTTTGTTTGATTGAAAACAAATTATAAGAGGAGAGAAAACCTAATTGGAGTTGCTTTGTCTTGATGCTTTTAACTTAAGCTCAGGCATCGGGGACATTGAAGCTGTGATCAAAATGCCAGAGGCAGCATTGCTGAGAGGACTAAAGGACTATGGGAGGAAAGAGGAGTGCGGCAGCAGCTGTGGTGGTGGTGGTGTGGGCAATCTGGCAGACCTGTTGTGTGTTCATTTCTAAAAACATTAAGCAATGAAGACAAAACACCTCTGCATGCCTCCGAGTAAGACAATCAAGAAAGCAAGACGTGGAATTAAATGTGAAACAATAGTAGTTTTTTTTCTGTAACAAGCAGCTTGATTTTATTTTGATTTCCAGAGAGAGCACATGAAGTATGAAAAGGTTCTCCTGATAGTTTCAGCTGATATTATTCAGCGTACAGGCTAATAAAGAAAACGGCTAAACCTTCTCCACTGAGGAAACGCGGTGTAAAGATCCTCACAGTCAAGGTGAAGGATGTGTCTCATCACACTAAGATTAATTAGAGTTGTTCATTTAAAATCAGTTTTACTTCTTTACTTTGGTTCAGGTGAGGACAATACCTTTCAAGCTCTGGTGCCTTGACAGAACGACACAGAGGACCAGGACTGGAGGCTAGCTGTTTCCCCTTAAATTCCAGTCTTTATGCTAAGCTAGGCTAAGCACTTCAATCTCGAGATCCATACTTGTTCCTCACAGACATGAAGCTGATACTGATCTAAAGGTGCTGACACACCAAACCAACATCAAAGAACTAGCGTCGATGAAAGCCAACTGTTGCGTCGTCTACGTCGCCCTGTGTCAGTTGCATTTGAACACACTACAAAGACTACATCCGACGGCCAAGTAGCACGTATGTTCTGCGTCTGCGTGAGAGAGCGTAGTGACAAAGTGGTGCATCCTGACAGCCGAGGTGTTACCTATCTGTGCAGCCGAGCACCGCAGCACCTCCACGGACTGTTACATCCAGACGGTCCCGGTGTCCCAGCTGAGTGAAGTCAGCTCACTCGCTACAGGGGTGAGGAAATAAAACATGAACAGCCAATCAGAGTGATCTCTCTCATCGACAAGCTCCGCCGCCGATTCAACATGCTCAATCGCCTAAGTGCCGACTAGGGCGACAGACGCTCACCGACGGCCCGACTTTGACCGACGGCCAACCGTCGGCTTGGTGTGTCAGGGCCTTTA
>NC_065516.1:8082166-8102662 GCF_006386435.1 Epinephelus moara
CCTGAGGTTTCTACCGTTTTTTTTCCCCGTTAAAGGGGTTTTTTTGGGGAGTTTTTCCTTATCCGCTGCGAGGGTCATAAGGACAGAGGGATGTCGTATGCTGTAAAGCCCTGTGAGGCAAATTGTGATTTGTGATATTGGGCTTTATAAATAAAATTGATTGATTGATTGATTGAAACTGCTCACAAGGTCTGTAGATTATCTTGAGTTACCAGGTTATGATTTCTGTTGAGTTTTTTTAAATGTATTTTTTTGGCACTTTGAACACCACAAGTGGCATCTGGTTCTATTATATTGGAGAGAAAACAACAATCTCTACGGCCGCTATCTCAATCACTCAGCAGCTCACACCAAACAATCTAGACTGAATAGCCCCTATATCTAGAAGAGAAATATGTATTTTTGGTATGGGGGTGAATTATCCCTTTAAACCTGCAGCATTTGAAGAACAGCAACATTGTAGGACTGTAACAGCTCTGCTCTGCAAGATGTACACTGACATATTTTTGGCTATTTTAGGGTCGATATATGGAGCATCCACCTACACAGGGGTGGGCATAGGCTGTACACCTGTTTATATGCACCACTGGTCCAGTCCCATTGGCTTGAAAATATACAGGCAAGCTGGTTATATGTTGCCTGACTGTGTGCAGTCAGGCAACATATAACCTGTTGGTATTTAACAGATTATGAGATATAGAGTCCTGACTCTATATGCCAATGGACAGTGTTATAGATAGTGAAACTTTAAATTGGATAGCAGCAAAGCAAAGTTATTTATTATTATATCTGACAGATGGTTACTGGCTACACAGCTAAAAAACATGCATCTTAAATAATTCAATATATTAGCCTTATGTTTTACAATAGAATTTTATTAATTACCTTTACCTACAGCTTTACCTTTGCCAAAGCAAACCAAGCTGTTTTGTCATGTTTCTAACTTCTCCATCAAATAATTGCCTCAAAGTATGTTTTAAAAAGTGTGTTTCAAGGTTTCTTTTTGTGATTGCAGTTTGAAAGACGGATTCATCCAAAGGGAGATGTTCAGAGCATTTGTCAGTTTCATAGAATTGGTTTGTTTTTTGTTTTTTTTTGCAAAAGTAAAATGTTGGATAAGACAGAGTCCATTTGTGCCACAGGATTCAAAGTCAATTCAATGTCACCTCAACTGAAAGGAAAGCCTCAATTTAAAACATTAGGTGGTCTGAGGAGTCATTCTGACCCATCTTTCAGTGACAGAGCTATTTACTATCCTCTTTGCAGTCAGTCTGACTGCAGTGGAGGCGAAATTTTCATCAGCCAGTTGCCCTGCCAAAACTGTGAAGGATAATTTCCCTTAATTACACACAAAGGAAACTTTGAATCTGACCGTTCATTTCTCTCGTCACTCTAATGACACCCTTTGGTGAGACTCCTCCGTCCCCCGCCGGGGTGTTCAGAGGACTGTCATAAGTTCAGAAGAGCTGCCTGATAAAACATCAATTTGTTAAATGTACATGTTTCTGCTTTGGACACTGCAGACAAAAAACTAATTTTGATTTTGTCATCTGTTAGTATGCAGTGCCTGCAACTTCTCAGTCCACAAGAAACACAAAGCTGGAAGGAAGGAAAACAGTAAAATTTCACAGAGACATAATCAATTCATCACGTGACAGCTTTTATCTCCTTAAATCCTTGTTAGTGTTTGTCTGTGCCATGAAAAAATGCATCCATTTCCTCTGCCTGGATACTGTAAACTGCGATGAGCAGAGACAAAATTAATTCAGAAAATAAACATATTTCAATTCAATATAAAAAAAATAGACCATGTCCAGGACAGGAAGGAGCAATGGCTGAGCAAACTTGTGATTGCCTTGAAAACATGGAGAAAATTTGCATATTGAGTGGAATTCTATTATAACATTCAGTATTTGAGGACCTGTTTCTAATGCTTTGTACTCACAGCACTTCCCTCACATATGCATTATTCAAACATATATTTCAGTTTATTGCCTTGTTGTTGGCCATTCCCTGGCAAAAAAAGGCATATTGATATTTTTGAGTGGCAGCATTAAGCAGGAATTTGACAGCACAAAAAGTAGTTTAATATACAGTATAAATGCTATAAACTTGGACCCTTCACAAACAACATGTGTGAACATTGCTTTGCCAGCCCCGTCATCAGGAGAAAACGTTGGCATTGTATGTTTCATCAAACCACGAATAAGTGGTATCGTATCAGTATTTTTACAGTGAACTACATATGATTACATGTATATGAGCTGACTTTGTCATTGGGAGGTGAAGGGGACGGAGGATGGTATGACATGTAGGTAAGATGGCCGCCAAACTGCACGCACACCACTTCAGAAAAATGCTCAAGACCAACAACAAAAACAACATCAGTAGGATCAGTAGTGCGCATGTGGGTGTGTGTGAGAATGTGCTGCATGGTGTTGTGTGTGCAAAAGGATCAACAAAACCAACAAGGGTGCTGCCAGGATGGTAAGAGAGACTGAAGCACTGGAGCTTCTGCCTTTTATCTTCTGGAGGAGTACCTAGCCCAGGTGCTCCAGATCAAGCAATCAGGCTACACCTCAGACAGGAAACAGAAAGAGAGGGACTCAGAAACAACATACAGAACCTATAGGCCAGGGCCGTCACAGTGCCAACATTTATTCCAGTCATTGGGTTGGCTTTTCAGCAAACATTGAGGTCAGGTCATCTGTACTTAAGTTTAAAATGAAAATAGTCACTTATGCCAAATGGAGTCAACAAAATAAAATGAGAAATGGATACTGTTACATCATCAACTGTGTTTAAACGTACCTGATATCTCTATTTAGGCATTTTTTGCAACATTTACAAGAAGAAAAAAAAAAAAACATTTGCTAATTAGCAGTAGGCACAAAGTACAGCTAACGCTGATAGAAAGTCGTATGTTCGACAGGTTTAGAGTGGTGCAGGGATGACTTTTTGTGGCCAAACCGGAAGTTGGTGACGCCCTGGCTCCTTAAACCAACATGATCTTATCCCTATTCATCATATTTTGATGCCTGGGCAGAAGCTCCTGGTGTTATTGTAGTGACGCAAAAGGCAGCCTTTATTGTTGTATCTTGACACAGAAGGGGTTGACGGTAAGTCATGCGACTAAAATCTACTTGGTGAGGGTTTGGAAAAGAACATGGTTGAGGGGCGTCGGTGGCTTGGTGGTGGAGCGGGCGCCCCATGTGCAGGGCTGTTGCCGCAGCGGCCCGGGTTCGAATCCAGCCTGTGGCCCTTTGCTGCATGTCATTCCCCCTTCTCTCTCTCCCCCTTTCACGCTTACCTGTCCTGTCCATTAAAGGCAAAATGCCCAAAAAAAAATCTTAAAAAAAAAAAAAAAGAACATGGTTGATATTAGTCACATGAGCTGACTCAAGTGACTAATGAGTGGCTAGGAAGTGAGGACTCACGTGATAATTAACTCAATGTTGACTTTTGGTTTCACACAAGACACGAACACCGGTCTCCTGGGTCAAAGTCCTGTGCTTGTTGGACCAACTTGCATGTTTTGCTCAGTTGAAGCTTTAACACTAGAAGTATAAAGCTAATGTTAGACTGCAAACAAACTATTCTACCCTTGCATAATATCACTTTCACTCAGCTTGTTCTTTGGCATAATGACCTTTAATGTCCGAGACAACCTCTGTGGACTCATTTAGCCACTGTTAGCAACTGCCTTTTTGTAAGACACGTAAAAGCTTCAAAATTCACAAGTGGGGTATTTACTGATGTATTTTATGTCGTAGAACAACATTTGACTTGATCTGTGAAGATCTCTAAAACTTGTGTAAACCATACCCCTATTTCAGGCATCTAACCAGAAACCCATTCAAAAAACCCATTGACTCCAGGATAAGGGAACAGGAAGCAAACTTGCAAATCCTAGCATAGCAAAGGAATGCCCCGCCCTACTCTCCATATGACTGGCTAGTACTTGTTGCATTCGTAAGCTGGATTGGTTAGGTTTAGGCATGAGGAATAGGTGTGGTTAGGGTTAGGGTATGAATGTCCGGGTAAGCCAACCAGAGGCAGAGTAAGGCAGGGTCATTCTGTCACTATCCCAGGATTCGCAAATTCACGAACAGGGAGTCCTAAAATGCTAACTAATTTCTGGGTTTTAGGACTCATTCTTGCAGCACTCTATTTGGTAATGAAGTACTGGAGATATTGATATTTATGACCTGATGGTTGGGCTGGATGAAAAGTCAGAGGGACCACCAAAGTCAGAGGGAATCATCGTCTGGACACCACTAATGACTGAAGGACATTTCATAGCAACCAATCCAATAGTTGTCTGACTGACCAACATATCAACATTGCACTGCTGCACCACTAGCACCCAACACATTCTCACTCCAAGAAAAAAGAACAAGGTATGGTTTTACAATCTTGCGGGAAGCAAACACCAGTTCCCCAGGTAAAAATCAGTGGTTGTTGGACCCAACCACCACCCCTCCCGCCCATTATACTTGGACTTTTAGCCCCCTTAACTTATGTTGTTGTCCCGCCACGCCACTGGGTGCTGCTGCACAAAAATGGCAACCAAAATGAAAGGACAGCATTTTTTGTCGGTGTCTGACACTGGAAGCGGCAATATTTAATGACTTTGGAGTTAGACACACATCCAGGATTCATGACATCAGTATTCTTAACATCTTGGCTATGGCTCCTGCCAAGAGGCTGTTGTGGGAAGTGAATTAATCTTCATAGTTCCAATAATATGATAACAATAACCTGCCATAATAATTTGATAATTAATTAAACCAATTAACTCCTTCATTAGCCCATATTTGTGAGTCAATGTCCCTCGTTTCACTTAGGATTCGTGTACGAACAGAGAAGTTTTGAATAACTTCTCAAGGCAGATTTTTTTCTCTCGAGGATGAGCCTGTGTGACTGTGATGTTTCTCTCGTGTATCGTTTCTAAGTTATGGTGTTTACAAAAATAAGTGTGCGCTCAGACAGATGCCACCATTACTGCATACCATGTGTCCTAGTGACAGGACGTAAAAACCGCCAGCCCCTCTTCATGATTCTCTCAAGGAATAAATGAACCTGAGGACTGTAATTAAGTTCAGGTTGCTTTTTATCAAGTCACGCAGCACCAGAAGAGACCCTTTAGTTAAAGCAATAACCCACATTATGAGCTACATAAATCTACATTTTAACGCCACAGGAATTTAATTAACAAAGTGATTCTTTAAAGGGACATTCAGCAAAAGTCATAGGAAACATTGTTTTTGGTTCTTACATGTACTTTTCTTAACTTTCTCAATATAATTGTTTGCATGTCGTATGTGCTCATTGTTTATTTTGATCTTTATTTTAAATTTTTCTGCTGGTATAACCTCTTTTAAACTATTGGATTGGAAGTTTCAGAGTAAGTAAGTAAAAAAACAAAATAAAAAGATGAAGGGTGACAGTGGGTAAACTCTAACTGGAGAGTTTCATGGACGTATTTGATTAACTTTATTTCTTTAGTGGCAATTTAATTCTGATGGAGTGAAAATCATCTCTGTGTTTATTATCTTTGTGATGATAAATGATTTCAAGCCACTGTGGAATTACGCTAAATAACTCTGGACTCCAGAGCGATCTGAATATTAAATAGTAGTTCTGGGAGTAAACTTTTAATGAAAGTATTTTTGGTGTGTGTCTATCTAGCAGTAGAAGGAAGGACTGCTGCTTATGTAGATGAACATGCATATGCAATGATATCAAGGGACTCCTCGTATCTGTTTTCATCCCCTTTGAGTTGTTGAAACTTGTGTGTGTAATTCAGCGAAAAGCCTCTGATTAATTAACTGATTAATTCACCTTTTAGCTGCTGCATTTGGCTTCATATTGCACGTCGACACAACCGAGAAAACATGCGCCCTAATTGTCTGGAGACTAATGAGTTTCACAGCTATGAATTACTCTGGAATCGATTCATTTTTCCCCCCCTGCTTGTTTTATTCTGATGGCTGGTCGTATTTAGTGAGCGTGGACGGAACAGTTTCAAATAATGAAGTGCAGATCTGCATTTATCCCACTTATTTGAATATGTGAGGGGCTGCAGGGCTTCTTATTATTCCTTTTGTCTGTTTGTTTGCGCTCACCTCACCGAGTTTCGTTTTTAATGAGGCAAACATGATATTCTCCAGGTCTTTGCTCCGCGGTAGCTGCATCTCCTCTTGTACATCTGTGGGGCATGCGGTAAAGAAGCTTAACAAAAATATGCCACCGCCTCTGGAGAGTCTCTCTCTCTCTTTCTCCACCCTTCCTCTTATGTGTTTTTAAATCTCTGTTTTTGTGCATCAGAGGCCATTACGCTCACAATAGTAGTGCTCGGAACTGGGAACAGCAAGAGGAGGAAGATGAAGAGATGATGTGAAGAAGAAAAAAGGGGGAGAGGTAGAAGTTGCATCTGTATGGAAAAGGGCAGTGAAAAGACTCCAGGGTTCAAGCTCTGCCGATGAGATGCAGCTGTGCCTTAAAATCAGCTGTAATGTTATCTTTTTCTCACTTTGCAAATCCTCCATGACTCTTTTTGTCTCCCTCCCAGCATTTTATCTATTTATTTATTTTTGCTGTTGTGGCTTTCAGTGTAAGGGATCGTTACCCGGGCAAACCCCGATGCTGCTGTGTGTTCAGCACAGAATACACACCAACAGAGACAGAATAAACATTTTCATGCTTCTCTAAGAGACATGATGCAATGCCATTTTATCTTTTTGAAGGGAAATCTGATTGAAATGATCTCACAAGACTAATCTTTGTTTTTCAATTTTTTTTGTGGGAGCTGGATAAGCAGCTGCACCGTTTTCATGTTCAATGGAGAAACACAGAATTCTTAGCAATGCTTCAAATTAATGAGAACTTCTTTTTTCCACCAAATTTCCTTTAATCAGTGCCTTTCCCTGCTTGTTTTCTTGTACACAGCATACTCCATGATACGCAGCAGATGGTTGAGACACAACTGCAAAAGAAGATGTTGACACTGTAATCTTGTGATTAATGGCACCAGTTATCTTGTGAAAACAGTGATGTTTTAACTTCTTTTTGAAAATATCCATTATTTCCTCCAGTTAACAATAAAGATATGGGGTGATGCTGAGAATTAATTTAAGTGTGGTAAAAGCCAGGGGTAAGAATGGTAATGAACAAGTGGAAATGGGGATTCAGAGAGGCTCCTGTGCTCTTTTATTGTTATTTATTCATTCCTTCAGCATGGACAGAGAACAATGAATGATCTGAACCAGACTGCAAATGTCTGTCTGCAATTCTTGATCAGATTTTATTATTATAAATATACTGACACAAAAACAATCATAATAAGATTGTTATTGATCTCAAAACATTATAATTAGTTTCAATAATGAACAGAGTGATAATGTTTTTCTGTAGGCCAACGTAGAAGCTAGCATTGCCCTGGTTCCCCCGTCAAAAGGCCTATGAGATTTTTCCGCTGGGTTTTGGATTATTGCAGACAATGAGCTCTGTGGCAAACAAATGTTTATATAACTTACACATTTTGCTCAGCAAGATCTTTACAAATGAACACCATTTTAATGACTTTTGAAGCCTGAATGCAATCACCAGCGGTAAAAAGCTAATGTCAGGCTACAAACAAAATACATCATGGTCACATGACCATGTTCTCATCCTAAATCGTCACATACTGCAGCTTTGTCAGTGGACTTTCATGTCAACACATTACACACAAGGTATTTTCTGCATCTGCCATTGACGCTCCAAGGTACACTACCAACGCCGGGATGGCAACAAAAGCATATGGTCAAATTTAAGCAAGAAAAGCATGTGGTTACGTTTAGAAAAAATCATCTTGGTTTGGCATTTAGGAGGTGAACACCACTCTCCTGGGTGAAAATCCAGGGTTTGTTGGACCCATCCTCCATACCTCCCACCTACTCTATAGTGTAAGTTAAAGTTCCTTGAGCTTGTGATCACCACTGTGTTTTAGGGGTCTAACCCTAACCCTCAAACCAAAAACCCATACAAAAAAAATCCATACACTTTGAGATGAAGGAATGGGGAGGGGTAAAATCCGAACTAATTTCTGGGTTTTAGGACTCATTTCTGGGGATCTCTACTGGGTGGACGTTAGGGTTGGGATCCGGATCCGGTTCTTTTTTGGAACCGGGTCCAAAGTTCCGGTTCCGAACCGGTTCCATCAGCGAGGGGAGCGGTAGAAATATAACAAAATAAGATAAAATAGGAGACACCTGTCTCCCTCTTTTATTTAATTTTCAGCGTTTAATCAAGGCGGAGGCGGGCGGCGGGAGGTCTGCTTCCAGCGAGGGGAGCGGTAGAAACAAACAGCCAATGTGTGTCTGTGCGTGTTGTGTTCAGGTGTTGTCACGTAAATAACAGTGCCCAAGCATGAATACATATAAGTATTTTTTTATTACATTGCTGTGGTTAATTTGAGGTAATAGTGTTACTGTAGAAATCAGAGAATCACTTTTTGTTGTTATTTATTCTCAGGGAGATGATACAAGCTCTAAATCTGAAATACACACCACACACAAATGTGTATTTTCATCTAATTGTACTGTGCAACAGTTAGAATAAAGTTTTTGTATTTGTTAATTGCATTTGTGTTTATTATATACTTGTTTAAGTATAGCAAGTATAATGAATATAATGTAGGAATCGGTAAGAGGAATCGGTAAGGAATCGGACCGTTAAGAAGGAATCGGTAAGGAATCGGAATTGTTAAAATCCTAACGAGTCCCAACCCTAGCGGACGTACAGTATGACCTTTCGCTAAGCCCTGACCTGTTGTTATTGTTGCCTCCCTTGCAGATTATAACAGTGGCAGTAGGTTTATCCATCCATCCATCCATTTTCATCCACTTATCCAGAGGCAGGTCGAGGGGGCAGCAGGCCAAGCAAAGCGCTCCAGATGTCCCTCTCCCCGGCAACGCTTTCCAGCTCCTCCTGGGGGGCCCCAAGGCGTTCCCAGACCAGATGAGATATGTAGTCCCTCCAGTGTGTTCTGGGTCTGCCCCGGGGCCTCCTACCAGTGGGATGTGCCTGGAACACCTCCAACGGGAGGCAACCAGGAAGCATCCTGATCAGATGCCCAAACCACCTCAACTCGCCCCTTATGACACCAAGGAGCAGCGGCTCTTTTCTGAGCTCCCTCCGGATGTCCAAGCTCCTTACCCTATCTCTAAGGCTGAGCCAAGCCACCCCACCAGTAAATCGAAAGCTTTGCCCTGTGGGTCAGCCCCCTCTTCACCGGTCCGGCGTAGCGCCTGCATCACTGCAGAAGCCACACCAAACCGAGACCCCGAGATTCTTAAACTCCTTTGCTTGGAGCAATAACTCTCTCCCAACCCGGAGGTGCAACATGGGGTTGAAAAAAACAAACAAAACAAAAACAAAAGTAGGCTCCTCATTTCAAGTTGGCGATCTTTGATTTTCCCGCTAAAATGTCAGCTGGCACTAGATTTTATCAGATGTAGATAGCTAGCTAATTAAGCTATTATATATTTCCACAAATGGGTTCCAAATTTTGTCCTCTGGCTTGCTTTTAGACTGAGGCTAAAACTAAAGCTCAGTTCTAGAATTTTTTAGAATTTTGTAGAAAAAATTTTGCCATGTGAATTGCCTCGTCTCAGCTCAGCTCTGGATGGTTGATGATGTTGCCTGTGACTCAGCTTGTAAAGTTGTTACTGACTGGTTTGAGAACTTTTTTCTTCTTTTCCCAGAATGTTCTTCTTAAAGGTAGGGTAACATTTTTTAAAAACATCCTAAAAATGTTTGGTGATAACATGGTTCATGCCTCCGTGTCGGCCATTAAAAACTCATAATGAACACCTCATCAGGCATTATCATTTACGTAAAGTTATAAAGTTGCTTAGCCCGGTTGGATAAAGGAGAAACTACTCTGAATATGTCACATAAAAACACTCAAAAGTAATGCCAGACTGTCTCTGTAAAGAGTGGAAAAGTAATTAGCCTAATGACTGATGAGGTCTATCTGACTGAAATGTTGCATTTAAATAACAGGAGCCAATTAACTCTGTGTGGCTTATTCTCTCTCTTTTTATTTCCAATTGTCATCACACAGGTGTCTCCTATTATTCTGAGCTACAGTGATGGAATCAGAGTGTAATATCACACTGTCAGCTATCACTAAATAAAATAAACATTACACAATTAAAATGCTGCTAAGAT
Source organism: Epinephelus moara (assembly GCF_006386435.1). Taxonomy (NCBI): domain Eukaryota; kingdom Metazoa; phylum Chordata; class Actinopteri; order Perciformes; family Serranidae; genus Epinephelus; species Epinephelus moara. The sequence continues at coordinate 8,092,385 of NC_065516.1, forward strand.
CATCATCATCATCATCATCATGTGGTTAGTGTCCTAAATAATCTCTTTTCTATTTGTCAGCAGCTCTGTTTAAAAGTGAAGAAAAAAGGAGCCTGAAACAATGAAATAATTCTACTTACCAATCAAATATACTCTTTTTACTTGCCACTACAGATATTTGTCCATGGATACATTTTTTCCTGTGACGCAGTTGCTCATTTGTTGGGGCGTCGACAGCCTTGTCCTTTTGTTACTCTTACTATAAACCTGCAGATTACAAAAATGGTGGCAGGGTTAGTGCTTGAAATTCTCTGTAATTTTTTAAAATGATGGGCTCTTGATTTCATTCAGGCAACCTTCAATTTTTCCCGCCAAAATGTTAACTGTCATTAGGTTTTATCAGACATTGTTAGCTAACTAATTATGCTAGCGCTAACTAATTACGCTAGCATTTGTTCTACAAATGGTTAAAAAATCTGTCTTTGGCTCACTTTCTAATGTTTATAAAGGGCACATTTTCAAAAACAATCTTGTAAAAAGTGTCTCAAATATACACTTGACTGTTAGGCCACATGCTAAAAATCTGAGGCCAAAGCCAAAGCCCCATTTGAACCACAGATTTGCAACAAGATTAGGGAAAAGTTTTAGCACTGTGTACTTCAGTGACTGGATTGAGAATTTTTGGTTCTAAAAACATTTTGAGGATGTTACAATGCAATGCTCTAGTAATGTTTTCAGCAGACAGAATAACAGGTTGTGATCCGATCCTCTGAAGCTGGCCTGCTCTGCAACAGGTTAGCTGTTCAGCATAAATTACCGTAGTGATTTATCCCGGTAAAGACTGAGCTATTTTCAAGGTCCTGAAAACCTAGGGTTAACACTTAAGTGACCTCTCTCACTCTGAATCCTGCTTTGTAGTACAGGCCTCAGGACTATAACAAAGTTGTTAGTATAACGGATGTGCTGTCATAGAGTTACTGTAGCCCTTGTGTTATTAAATATGACAGGGCTGTCAACTTTGGGTACTTGGCTGAAGTGAGATTTTGATACCAGGGGCTTGATAACCTGTTAACTGTAGGGGAAATTATTATTTATTATTATTATTATTTTTTTAATAAACAAGCTTTATTTTGATGCTTTATATGCACTCTAGCACATTATTTTTAATTCAATGTACACGCTCAAACATTTAAAAATAAACATATAAGAACTACTATGATTTGAGTGGGCCTACTTCTTCTAAAGCTGTCAATAGCCTACCAACATCCCCAGTTAGAGAAAGGGTGACAATAAAGCAAGGCAGTTTGTCTGGGGCCAAATCACTAAATCTGTCTCTGATAATAATGATGAAAGCACAGCTAAGAGTGGTTAGATGAAAGACATCGACTGATGCGTCCTAAATTCCATCCAAAGTCTGACTGTTTGTTAATTCAGACACTTTGGTGCTGTGAGGAAAAGCTCCGCTCTTTGTCTACGTCTCTCACTGTGCCGTAAGTTTGCTCTCTGATCAATCGATCAGAGATCACATCAACAATAACACATATTTGCTTTTCTCTACATGAAAAAAAGGTACGTGTGGCGTTCAACATCACAAGATTGTTCAACAATGTTGTGTGTTTCGGTGTGAGATTTGCCATGGTGTTCTGGGGCCCAGTCTCACTCCGAAGTCGTCCAATGAAAAAGGGCATCCTTTAACATTGGCATGATACGTGGCTGGTTGATTCTAAAGTCCTGTTCTTTTTGCCTAATGCCTGGTTCACACTACACGTTTCTGTCCGTTCTGACGGTCACTATGTCACATTACGCGATTGTGGAGTCATAAAATCGTGCCTATTTTTGCCGACAAACATGACAGACTACACGATGACACGCACCAATTTATTCATGGTTGTCTTTCACGACGTGCGTAATGTCATTGCGTTGTTCTTGTCCTATTTTTATTACTTTTACTATTATTTCAGTCACTGTGTCTGTTCGTGTGCCAGCCGACATGTTGTTGTAGTAATGTGAAAAAAGTGCCACCAGATGGCAGGAGCCACATTTGAAGTACCGCGTGCAAACTATGTAAGTCACTGAATCCTCCACAACGAGTTCCTGCTAATGTTTCACAATAAAAGCCTATTTAGAAAAAGAAGGAATTCTCTCAGCCGAAGTTATGAGGGGCTTTTAATTTGAAACAGATACAGGAAGTGTTGAGTTTGAAATGATGGCGATGCATTAACTTTATCGAGGTAAACGGGATATAAAGTAAAAATATAAAAATACAGGGGAGATAATAACGGCCTGTTTATAATGTAGTCTGTTTCAAATGAAGCTGGTAGCCTCTGCAGTTGTGGTAAGTAAAAGCCACTGTTTTTTGCTTTTCTTACTTTATGTCCGTCTCCATTATAAAGAAATAACATTGTTTGCTAGCTTGATGCTAATGGCAGTTCTCACCGTGTTGCTAAAGTGCCTCTGCTGTTTCATACCATAATTTTTCCCTTTTTACTCTGTGTGGTAAGGTCCCTAGAGGAAATATCTAAAAGGCTTGGTTGTTGTTGCCGTACAGTTGTCCTGGTAGCAGATCACTCTGTGTTCCTGTTGGTCAAAGTGACGGCTATGACAGGAGAAGTCGTGAATGACAAAAAGAAAATCAAACATGCTAGACTTTCTGTTGGAATGACGTGAGGTGTCTTAGACGTGGCGTCGCTTGTTGACTACTATGACACTAAATGAGATGAAACGATGGATTATTGCATACGACACTCATTGTCGTTCACGTTCCATGCCGACACTGTTCGTTGTTGTGTTGGGCTATAATCGGGCTGATATTGTGTAGTGTGTACCAGGCATAAACCTAACCAAGTGCGTTTGTTGCCTAAACCTAACCACTTGTGTTTGTTGCCTAAACTCAACCATGTGTGTAAGTTGTTGAAGGAAAAAAAAAACATAGGTTTGCGGTGTTGTACCGACATAGTGTGTTTATTTCTAAAGAGTCTGTATGTAAACGGTAAATCTCCTGTGAAAACAGAAGTGTATCTTGAAAGAAGACAATACAGGCAGAACTTGACAACGTGTCCCAGAATGTTAACAACCAACACACCTAGGCAACCCTGCAGGTAGTATGTGGACATAGAAAGTCCATGACCAAGCGAGGTCGGAGTGAGAATTGCCAGCTGCGTAAGAGTTGGAAACCCTGGAATGATAAGTAAATTCTAAGGTCAGATGATTGTTTCACTCTACTTGGGCTGCTTAGCTTAGCTAGGTAGCTTGTTCGTTTTTGAAATGCTTTCTCACTTAACATTACAGGACGAGAATGAAGAAGAGGACAGAGCTGCATCCAGGACCTTCCTCCTCAGTGGGTAAATGATAAACAGTGTATTCCAGTTGTAAACAGGGCTTTTTTTTTAACCTGTAAACCCCAAAACTAATGCAGTTAGCTGATATGTGCCTTTGAGTAACAGTATTACTGACGTTACTTCATTTAGCCAGGAAGGTCTCATTGAGCTACAAGATCTCTTGTTCCTGGATGTCCTGTAGGTACTAAGCTAGTTAGCCGGACATGCTAAAGATTGAAGTGTATACCACAGAATAGCCTATAAACACACTGTTTAATCCAGTCTTTACATTTTTGCTGTTGTGTTTTGAAAATCCTTTAAAAAAAGACACCGCCCACCAACTCCTTTAAACACTAAGTATTGCTCTTACTACAGCCCTATGCGCACCGACTTGGTTCAGAATTGCAGGAGTTTGGCAAGAACGACCATCTCTGGCAGGCTGCTGCACTGAGCCGAGACATGGAGGTCTGGGCCTGTGATAATCCCAGTCCAAATGTCTCCCTTTTGTGCAAACAAATCCCACCGATAGGGCCAATTCAGAACTCTATGAAGAACCACAGGCGGCAGATTTCTCTGAGTAAACCCTTATGTGAGAGGGAGGACTGGAAGGACATGAAAGCACTGGCTTGCCTCCTCACTCGCCTCTCTCCCTCCTTCTCGATTTTTCCTATCTGCCCCCTCCTCCCCTCTCTCTCTTCCCACTCGAGTGTTTGCCCAACATCCTTTAATTTGAGGTATTTTGTGACTGTCTCAGCCGTGGTGAGGGACAGCTCTGCAGCATTCAGAAAGCTCTCCAGAATCCTTTGAATACCCATGTTTATGCTCTTTTAAAAGATCCACAAGCAGCACCTTCAGCACATCATAGACGTAGAGAAAGTAGCTCTCTCGACGGTGGCCAAAGTGTATCTGTGAGCAAACTGTACCACATCAAACAAAACATTGCAGCATGCTGACTAACAGGCCTGCTTGGCGTTTGCCTGCTGACATATTTTCATAATTCATCAGTCATGATTGGTAATTGGATTCAAAATGATATTTATTGTTAGATTTGGAAAGAAATCAATGTTGTTTGATTTTACAGCCGCCCATTTAAATCTGATTTGCATTCACCAATTGATGACACCCTGTGATATAATATACAAAAAGAACAAATGTTGATTAAGAACAAATTGCAAACACAGAAGCAAAAATGTGTCCTTGTTAACCTTTATCGGAGGAACAGCGGACCAAGAAGTGTTTTCCACCACTGTAAATTCATGTGATTGTCTTATTTTAATGAGCCATATTCCTTAACACAGAACCAAAAAGGTCTGCTGGAATATACTTTAATAAGTCTATGTCCTGGCTGTCAGTCTTAATTATTCCAACTTGGTTTCTAATATTATTGAATTTTTTTCAGTTTGATTTTTAGAGTAGCTCTGAATACTACGATACCTGGGAATAAATATGGACTGATTTAATTTGCCAAATGTTTTATCTAGTTTCAAGATGCCCCCCCCCCCCCCAACAAAACAAAAAAAAATAGTGGACTCAACCAGCAATGTACCCAACATGGGGAGAATTCTTTTATGACTTTCTTTATTGGAAGCAATATCACAGGTAGCACCATGACAGTACAATGTGACAGAGAGGACTTCCATTCTATCATTTTTTCCCAGTTTTTTATCCCTCTCACAATCCCACCCCACTCAAAGGAGAACAGCTCTGTAAATCCAATATCAACATGCAAACAGTACAGAATACATACAACAAATACATGAATAAGGAAAATAATACAGTAAGCAAGTAATTAAAATAATGTTTAAATACAACAAAGAAAAAAAAGAAAATAAATAAAATTTAAATGAATAAATAAATAAAGGGGGGGGGGCTCAGTCGTCGCAATCAGGCAGAGATGTCAAAGATTCAATATAATTTAAGAGAGGTCTCCAAGTCTTTTCAAAAGGGCCTAAGGAACCACTGAGGGAAAATCTAAGTTTTTCAAGATTAATGGACAGTAGCACCTCTTTCACCCACCTGCTGTGAGATGGAGGTTGAGGGTGTTTCCAATTAAGAAGTATGAGTCGCCTGGCCAACAGGGTGGCAAAGGCAAGAACAGTTTGCATAACTTTAGAGGCAAGAGGCTGCAGGGGGGAACCAAATAGGGCCAAGAGAGGATCAGGAGAGATAGTAGTGTTATATGCTGTGCTAAGAGTATTGAAGATTTCAGACCAAAATGTGGTAAGCCTGGGACAAAACCAAAACATATGGGAATGGTCGGCTGGAGATTGTTTGCACCTATTACATGAATCAGTTACATTGGGGTAAATCCGAGATAGCCTCAAATTAGTGTAATGAACTTTATGTACAACTTTACACTGTAGGAGGCCGTGCCTCGCACAGATTGAAGAGGAGTGAACCAACCGTAAAACTTGTTGCCAATAATCATCAGGCAGTGTGGTTCCAAGCTCTTGCTCCCAGGAATCCTTGGGACCGGATGCTGGGGTGTCAATAGCAGAATTGATAAGGCTGTAAATGCTAGAGATTAGCCGCTTTTGTTTAGGATCAAGAGCCAATAATGAGTCAACCAAAGTTTCCGGGGGACGACTAGGGAATTTGGGGTTCTGATTCTGAATAAAATGCCTTGCCTGAAAAAAACGAAATAGGTGGGATTTAGGCAGGTCAAATTTTGTTGAAAGCTCAGAAAAGGACATAAAAGTCCCTTGGTTGTAAAGGTCCCTAAATTTAGTTATCCCTTTATCAAACCAAGTCCGAAAGGTCAAATCAGTGCAAGAGGGCAGAAATAGGTGATTGTTTACAATGGGAGAGAGGTCTGAGGCTCTATGGAGGCCTAGGCTTTTCCTAATTTGAATCCAAATTCTAACAGAGTTAGTTACCACTGGGTTTGAGGTAAAGTTGGAGGCAGTCAAAGGGAGTTGGGAGCAAACCAGGGAGTGAAGAGAAAGTTTAGAGGATGCTAGTTCCATATCTACCCATGCAGGGCGCTCTACATCTGCTGTGTTGGTAATCCAGTATAAAAGTTTATGAACATTACAGGACCAGTAATAGTGTAAGAAATTGGGCAATGCTAAGCCACCAAGAGCCTTTGGGAGCTGTAGAACTGATCTTCTGATGCGTGGATTTTTATTGCCCCAGAGAAAGGAACTTATTAACTGATCGAGCGATCTAAAAAAAGACTTTTTAATAAGGACGGGGATATGTGAAAAGAGATATAGAAACTTGGGTAAAACAACCATTTTAACTAAACTAACACGACCTACTAGGGATAGAGGGAGACCGGACCATCTGTCAAAGTCTAGTTTACACCTCTCAAGGAGAGGAGCGAAATTTTTGGAGAAAAGTTGATTGATTGAATTTGTAATGTGCACCCCCAAGTATTTAAATCCGTCTGTAGCATATTTGAAAGGGAAAAAAGCAGGGGGTATATTTCTGGCCAGAGAGTTGATGGGGAGAAGTTCGCTCTTGTGGAGGTTAAGCTTATAACCTGAATAGGACAACATGGGGAGAATTCTAAGCAATTTCAAGCACTTTAGTGTTGTTGTCTGAATTCATACTTTGAAAACCATTGTTTTGTGTCCAAAACAAAACTGGTGCCATTTGTATATGAGAGTCAAGCCCCCGAGAGGGTGCTGGGCCTGGACACTAGGCAACTATTCATTCAAATTGAGTTGCTCGCCTGGTACATACGTCAAAAAAGTTTTTTTCAAAAAAGTGTCTGGGTTTACTTCCGCGGTATGCGGCTCACTGAATATGCGCAGTATTTTCACCTGCTGGCTCCACCCGCGAGATCCCACTCGGCTCATAGACCTTATATTGCGATGACATCATGGGTTTTTAAACTGCCTTTCTCGGCTTCAGGAATATTTCCAAATACAAAACCACCATGGCTCATGGTCCTATGGGGAAAATGCTTTTTTGGTTGCAGGGCATTTTTTTTGCTGCAGTAACATGAGTGGCTACTGGGAAAAATTTGTTGCAAGACTGAGCAGCTTTTCTGGCTCTGTCACATGATGCCACTGGGCCCAATACTATATATACTTTTTCCCATAGAATTAAATTGGGAATGCGACGCTTGTATATCAGTGGATAGATTTTTCTGAGCGCATTAACCCCTGAAATATGACTCGTTTCACTCTTAGGATTTGATCCACTCGGTCCAATAACATTTCAAAAGTCTGAAGAGGCTGCAGGATTAAATCAGTGTTTCCACATTTAGGTTAGCGGAGCACTAAACTAGGCACCTGGCCAGCATAAGTAAGCTGCTCTGCCCACAGAAGTCTGTGGTGCACTTGCTCAATGGGTCCAACAATGTGGAAGATTTGGGTAATTTTGGCTTTTTGAGCACCTTCATAGGAATAAACAGGGCCCCACCTCCAATGCTGTGTAAAGTTCTCTTTTATACATCCATGATGAGACTAAATGCATTAAGTGGGTAAAAGGGCTCCAGATTTGTGTGCTTCAGCTTTGTCAGCTTTCTTAAAAGTATAATCTTTATCCTCAACATAATTCTAAGGAAGTTGACTGAATATTTCTTAAAAGGCTTTATCAAACAACAGTTACTTTCTAATGCAATAGTTAATTTTTTGCACTGGCGATTCATTCTAGCGTTCTGTTCACTCGTCTGTCCATCTAGCCAAACCTCAACTTTCAGTCATCTAACATTGTCTACAGAATATGAACAGCGCTTTAATTTTATAAAGCCATGGCCAACAAAAATGGACTCCTCTTTCTTCACAAGCTCTATTGAAGAAGGAACAACTCTCTAAAGCTCTGTCTAAATATCATATTACACAGTCACTCTAAGTAGATTTCAAGTGTGTATTGTGTTTAAACTGGAGTATGCGCACTATAAATGCTTGAATTTTTTTTTGCTTTCTATTAAACCTCAGTGCATTCAGTCATTTCTTGTATACCAGCTGCAAAAACAGTATGCTGTTTTCAACCTACGGAGCTTTTGACCCCTTAATTCAAAGCTGTATCTCCTTGTGATGCCTCTTTATAAAGTGCATGTGAGGTTTGAGCAGTTTATTTGAGATTGAATGATTTTTCCTGTTTTATTTGGACACATTTTAGAGGCCTGATGTGGTAAAACTGTTTACTATTTTAAAAGAAAAACAAAGATCACATGAAAGTCTGAAATACAGGGCAGAATTTAGTTTTTTCTTGTACGCTGGTAACTTTGTGATACATCTCAAAACTCCTGGTCTATGTCCTGACCATAGACTGCATAAAATAATGAATCTAGCCTCTGTTTGGTTTTATGGACTACAGTTTTTAAACCTCAATTTTGGTATTTTGGCCATCACCATCTTGGTTTTGGGGAGCCGGAAGTAGTATTTGGATGAGAAGGTGGAGTTTACCATAATGCCAGCTACTTGCTTAGTTAGCATGGTGCATTTACAACTATGGTGAATTGTGACAATGCTATGAAACTTTTTTGCTACTAAGGCCCTTAAAGGGTCTTTTAGTCAGGGCTATAAACTTCTGATCAGTTGGTTAGTATGTTGGTTGTTATGCTCTTGGCCAATGAAATTCTCATTGGTCAAACAGTCAGTGGTGTTACTTAAATAAGGCTGTGTATCCACCACAGCTTTTCCTTTCCAGCTGGAAATGACAGTTGTTCCTGTTCAGCAAATTTGTGACACTTGGTCTTTAAGGTATTTGTCCTGCCCCTCCCCCATTGTGACTGGAGACAGTGTTGAGCACAGCATTTTACCCAAAGATAAAAATTTTCTAACTTTAATTTTTAATTGGAAAATAGATGAGTTATCACAGAAGACATTCAGTGTTGGATTTATAAGCTTCTGAAAGGGAAAACATCACACCAGAGCCCTGGTTGGAGTGGAAGAATGGCTAACATTAGCTTTTGGCCTAAAAATAGTAAGTCTCTCTCGCAAGCAATGTTACATAGATATCTGACATCAGTAATGTTATGTTGTGTATGACATTGTCAAGCCTTTGAGTTAACTTCTATTGTATTCAGTATGTCAGATTTTTCTCTTCAGCCCTGTTCAGTGCTAAGTGGTGACACTGACTTGCAGCTCAGGTGGAGAAGCTTTATAGTGCACAGTTTCTTTTCAGATAATATTACATTTGAGATCACATTTCTTTTTCAATTGAGGCATTCCACTTGCCTTCACACAAACTTGACCTGCCCTGGGCACGTGTTATTGTCAAGTCCTGTGACAGGAAAAAAAACACACATGACGCTACCAGGAAGAAGGCACTCAGAGCACTGTGCCCAATTTAGTTAATTTACAGATAACATGCTGATATTTCCCCTCCATCAACCAATGGACTGGTTAAACGTCAGGTACAATTTTTAGTCAACCAAGATTTTCTTTGGTCGAATACAGCCTTACCTTGAGTGCAACCAAACACTGAAAAAGACTTTTTTTGGGCGACCAAATAGCAATAACAAGTTGCAAAATGAGACTACAGAACATCATCATACCAAACATGAATTAACAGCTTTGTTGTGGTGGTGACATTTAATTATGCAACCATGGTGTAAGGTTCTGCACTGAGCTGGTTTAAATCTTATTTATCTGATCGTTTTCAGTTTGTTGATGTNGACTTTTTTTGGGCGACCAAATAGCAATAACAAGTTGCAAAATGAGACTACAGAACATCATCATACCAAACATGAATTAACAGCTTTGTTGTGGTGGTGACATTTAATTATGCAACCATGGTGTAAGGTTCTGCACTGAGCTGGTTTAAATCTTATTTATCTGATCGTTTTCAGTTTGTTGATGTTCATAATGAATCATCCTTACGTACCAAAGTTTGTTATGGAGTTCCGCAAGGTTCTGTGCTCGGACCAATCCTATTTACTCTATATATGCTTCCTTTAGGTAACATCATTAGAAATCACTCTATAAATTTCCATTGTTATGCGGATGATACTCAGTTGTATTTATCGATGAAGCCAGAAGAAAGTAATCAATTAACTAAACTCCATAACTGCCTTAAAGACATA
>NC_065516.1:8103773-8129242 GCF_006386435.1 Epinephelus moara
GGTTTCTACCGTTTTTTTTCCCCGTTAAAGGGTTTTTTTTGGGGAGTTTTTCCTTATCCGCTGCGAGGGTCATAAGGACAGAGGGATGTCGTATGCTGTAAAGCCCTGTGGGGCAAATTGTGATTTGTGATATTGGGCTTTATAAATAAAATTGATTGATTGATTGATTGAGTTGTTTATATCCTAACATAAGCTTTTTACTTCTGAAAGCATTTAGGCTTCAAAAATGATAAAAGTGGTGTTTGTGAAAATTATCTTGCTGAACAGAATGTGTAAGTTTCATAATTGTTTGTTTGCCACAGACCTTATTTTCTGCAGTAATCCAAAATCCAATGGAACAATCCCATAGGCAAGGCAAAGCTAACTCCTTTGTCGACCTACAGAAAAACATCATCCCTGGAGCACTCTATGGAGACCAGTACTGTTTTTGTACCAGGCTGTAAATGTGTATTTCTACTGTGATGTTGAGCATTTTTGACATTGGCGTATATGGAGAATTACTCGCTTCTGGAGCCTGTCTCAAGTGACCAATGGAGGAACTGCAGGTTTTGGTACTTCGCGTTGGCATCATTTTCTGGCTTGCAGGTTGCTGTTTGGTCCTGGCTCCCCACTATTATAAGAGTGTTCATTTGACCATTGAGCAGTTACACTCTGTTTTGTGCCTTGCTCAAGAGTCCACTGATTATAGGTCTCAAGGGGTGGGGAGAGCTTTTCATATTAACTTTGAACCAGCAACCTGGTGTTCACACTTCATAGGTTTATAATCTGCTGTCTCCCCTGGCTGGACATCGACTTACACAATAGCAGAGTCTGCTGAGACTGCGTCCTCGGTCTCAGAGAGGTTTATTGCCTTTCTCTCAGTACACTGAGTTCTTAGGTGAAGCTGCAAAACAAAGTCCTTTTGATAATTACAGTCACTGTCATTTGTTTGTGGAGCCTCTTGTGATTTATCCCCACTGAATGCATCTGATTCATCATTGCTCCAAAACATTAGATTAATTCCCTGCTTTGGCAAGCAGCCTGCCAATTACTTTTAGGGTCAACCGTAATCAGCACAACACTATTGTGTAGATTAGATGAGGAGCGTATCATTAAACAGGACAATAGAGACGCTGAATGACCAAAACAGGACGAGTCTCATGGAGGCCTGCTTTTAATAAACTAAAGTTGAGGTCACACAGAAAGTTTTTCTAAGCCCATCCGGACCATCCAGTCTGGTCTTGGAGGGTTTCCCTGTGGCACTAACAGCTCCATAACAGGTGATTGGTTTATTATAAGTCCAGAGCAGCTGAAATCCGACAATAATTTTGTTTGATTTTGACAAGCCCAGTCTGTCCGGGCTCATGCAAAGTGAAGCAATCCAAGGCTCACAAAGTTCTGAGAGTGATGCTGGCAAATGCTAACAGCAGCTTAGGAGGAAAAACAGAGAAAATGAACTGGAAAACAATTCACTTTTGCCATTAACTTCCATTTATGAGGAAATTTAGATTCTTAATTCTTTACAGGATTAACAAGTTGAATCAGAATTAGAAATATTTTTTTAATCCCTGAGGGGAAATTGTGTTTTGATACAGTGGCTCCGATGTAAAGAATAGAGAATTTTAAGAAGTAAGAATAAGAGTGTGAAATAGAAGAATATAAGTATACAGCATAGGGTTGTGCCGATGGGCGATTGGATCGCCCATCGGCGATAGAGGGATTGTTTCACGATGTCTTTTTTAAATGACGATGCAATCAAGAGGTGTCAGGGGGAGACAGCGCGTGTGTGGCGCATGCTGATGAGATCGAGGCTGAACGAGGCTGAGTGAGAGGAAACAGAAGGAGGCTGCTTAGTGAGAGAGCGGAGGGTGGGAGGAGGGGGGGAGATCAACGCCTCCGCCTGCTTGACACTAACGGCCAGGCTCCACCGGCTGCAAACGTAAGCGTCACGTAAGCGTCACGTAAGCGTCACGTAAGCGTCACGTCAGCGTAGCGTCGCGGCGTATTCATTTGGGCTCTACTGACGGCGTACGGAAGCGACACGTAGAGAAGCCAGCGGGGTTGTTTACTGTTTGCTGAGCCGAGAGGCTGCATGTAGGTTGCATGAAATGGGTAATGGCCGGGGTCCACTGACTGAAAACGTAAGCGTCATGTCAGCGTGGAGCGCGCTCCACTGATTGCGTACGGAAGCGACACGTAGAGAAGCCGAGCCAAGAGGCTGCATGTAGGCTACATGAAATGTTAAAGCATTTTCCACCTAAGTTATTACATATATTTGAGTTATCTACAAGTTTACTCTACTGTTTGTCATCTACTCACTTTCAAATGTCCGCCACGGGCATTTACACAATGTCACGGATAAACATGGGTAAATGCATGAAAAAAAATCATCACATATCACCTCTGATAATGGTTTATTCATTTAAGAACACATTGTGCTCGTTTAGCACACTATTTCAGTTTTTATCTGCTGGAGGGTCGCGTAGGGAAGCATAGCGCGACAAAAATAGAAGAGCATCCTAAAATAGAGAGTTGTCGCGCGGCAGACAGGGGTTGTCGCGCCGCTCCCGTTGCCGGTGGAGCCACTGTAATTGATTAACAGGGGGGTGTAGGGCCGTAACAGTACATGTATTTGTGTCGAACCGTTCGGTACACGACTTTCGGTTCGGCGCGACCCTGTACCGAATTATTGGGCGCAGGATATTATTTTATTTTGTTTTATTTTAATTCCGTTTTTGCGAGCCGAACCATTTAAAATATCTAGTTCCCCGACGGACATAATTGAGTGACGGACCGAGTCCGACCGTAAATCTCCGCTTTCACTTTGTGCAGCGCATTCTCGCATTTTGACAACATGGCAAGTGAGCCTGACGAACCTGAAGACCCACCCGCAAACCTTAAGTCCTCCGTTTGGGAACACTTTGGTTTCAGGGTAAAATACGAAGATGGAAATAAACAAGTGGACAAGACAAAAGCAGTGTGCCGACACTGCAGAACAGCGGTCGGGTATGTACTTGGAAACACGTCTAACATGCTAACGCATCTAAAGCGACACCACCCGAGTTTGAACGTTAACCGGCACGACTAGAAAAAGCAATCTGGTGCAAACTACGATATCGTCGTCGTTTAAAAAGAAAGAGCGTTTCCCTGACCATCGCGCTAAAGAAATAACCAACGCCATTGGAGTTGAGTAAAATTGTTTAAGCTGCACTTTAGATATAAGCATGTTTTGTTTACTGCACTTTAACAAAGTGGGAAAGCTAAGTAAGTTCCTAGTAAAACTGAATCTGAGCAGGCTTTAAAGCTGACCAGCTGCACTATACTTTTTATTTTAATTGAGTAAAACTGTTAAAGCAGAAATGTATATTTATATTTTTCATTCAAAAAATGTGTTAAAAAAACAGCAGGATTTTATTTTTCACTTTTATATTTCTATTTTCATTCAAACAATGTGAAAAAGCAGGATTTTATATATATTTGTTTCATTCAAAAATTGTGTAAAAAGAGTTAACTGCTGTGGTGGTATGTTTTAATAAGGTTACCAATAATTAAAAGATATTTAATAGTTGTCTATTTTTTTCATTACTGTACCGAAAAAAAACGAACCGTGACTTGTGTACCGAGGTACGTACCGAACCGTGATTTTTGTGTACCGTTACACCCCTAGGGGGGCGAGCTGCTACGGGACTCGCGCTGCAGATGTGTCGCGCCGCTGACGTGCCTGGTGGATCTTGGCCTTAAGTTAAAACATTTTCCACCAAAAGGCCTCTACACATGATCAGCTGTAAAACTGCTTTGCGCTGGCTATCCCATTGTTTGTCTATGGAGAGGGCGGCAACGCCTGACAAAGTGGCACCGCTACCCTTGGTGTCCCGCACCGCTCGGATTTTCCGCCCGAGCGCTGAGTTTATTTTATGTAGTTTTTATCTGCTGGAGGGTCGCGTAGGAGAGCGTAGCGCGACAAAAATAGAAAAGCCGCGTAAAATAGAGAGTTGTCGCGCAACAGATGGGGGTTGTCGCACTGCTCCCGTCGCTGGTGGAGCCGCTGTAATTGATTAACAGGGGGGCGAGCTGCTACGGGACTCACGCTGCAGACGTGTCGCGGCGCTGACGTGCCCCATGGAGCCCTGCCGTTAGGCGCATGTCGTGGAGCGGTGAACAAACCAAACAACACAATGTCAGGAGAAATTGAAAAGATATGCCGTCTATGTAAAGTCAACTTGCTAATTAAGGAGCCATTACATGTTCAAGAGTTTTATGAAGCTGCTCAAACGCCAAAGAGAGGCTATAAGTGAACGTTTCAGCGGCAACGCCTAATGACCGCGACCCCACGCCCCTAGCCTGGTATGCTAGGTATACTAGCATACTACGTTACATTGTCATTAAAACAACTGAGTCAACTTTTGGTTTCGCACAGGAAACAAACAGCAGTTTCCTGGGTGAAAGTCTGGAAATTGGCTGACCAGCCCACCCTAGGTGGGCTCTCTTGCTGTTTGGCATACATCTCATACCGAGTCTAAGAATGCCTCAATGCATCAGGATCCCACACCAAGGGCCATTGTCCAAGTGTCTGTGTTTGATGAGTTGGGAGTGAGTGGAGTTGGGTATTTATTTTTTCAGAAGCTCAGAAAAATCAACCTCATTATGAAAAAAATGACACAGCATATTTGCCCCTATATTTGTGTTTTTTGCGAAAATACTTATGAAATGAATTCAAAATTACTGATGGGTAAATGAATGCACTCAAAAAATGCCTCGTGTGTAAAGGCCTTAAATCACAAAAACGCCCCGATACGGTCTTTCAAAACACATTTTTTAAACTGTTTTTTTTTTTTTTTTAACTGTATTTTTGAATGACTGAGATCTCGTGTTGTGCGATCCTCTCTCTTTACCTGCGGCAGCCATCGTTGACCTAACACGTACTGTGAGCAGCTTAGTTCACAGTCCGTACTGCCCTTTGCAGGCAAGATTTGAGAACTCCTGTTGTTTAATCCCAAATTCAGTCTGCAGCTCAGAGTTTTTCCTGCTGCTCAGGAGAGGGAGGCACGTTGCCCATAAACCGGCCTGAAAGATTTTAGTTTCTACTGCCTTCAATGGAAGGTTTTACTGTCATATGATCAAGAAGCTCATGTTAGAACTGGACGTTTTAACTGATAAAACCAAGCCAGGGTCCAGTTTGTTGAAGACAGTCAGGAGATAAAACTGTGTTTAAAGATTCTGATCTTCTGCCTTCATCTATTCGCTGCAGTTGTTCCCTTTAAGATTATTTCTAACACTTTAAGGAGTTAAATCATGACAGTCGACATTACAAGAGTGCGTGGGAGAAATAATAATAATAAAACCTGTCTGAAAACAGAGGGCAAACAGAAAGATATTGCACTGTGCTATGAGAAAGAGAGTATTATTTTATAATCCAGTTCATCCGGGTCTCAGTGCAGAGCTGAGTTCATCTCAGGTTTACAAAGTTCACTCACCTCTCATAACTCTCTCTGCAGAGTTTATACGTCTTGCTGCCCAAGTCACTGCATCCATCGCTCCATCCACATTTGGCTTTTTCAGCCATTTCTTAGTCTTCTATCATTTACTGTAAATTGCAGCACAGGGGAACAACATTGATTGTTTACTGATGAATGGCCATTTCCATCGAGGTACAAATACAAGTCTGTCACCAGAAAACAGTGACGGTTAATTCAGCTGAACCTCGAACTACGTAAAAAACAAACCTCTAATGCAGATGTTTTCTAAATTATATATATAATTGAAAGTACAGTACAGGAAAGGTTAGGAAAAGATAGCAATTATGGCAATTTAATTATGCTTAAGACATAGTTAGGGTTAGGCAACTAAAACACTAGGAAATGTTAAGGAAAGATCATGGTTACAGTAAAAAAGGAGAAATAATTGCACACCTGTGACAGGATGCATTATGCGCCCATTCACTACCCAACCTCCACACTGCTACTGATTCACTGTACAAGAGGAACACTACAGCACAGTATTACATTGACCACTGGCATTATCCAATATGAATGTAGTATGTAGGATACTCGGCAGACAAATGGAAGAGTTTGTTTATTCCATCTTGTGAGGGGCTCTTTGGATTGATGGAATACTATCACAATGAAATATAAATATACATAAAATGCAAGTCTCCTTCAAAACAATTTAAGGCACACTGTAGGATTTGTGCAAAATTAAAATGCCTGAATGATGAACATGTTCCAACCAATATGAGTCTAAATCAAGGTAGAGTGTCGGTGGACCAGTTAACAAATCTCTTTCCTTCTGAGTTTTTTTAGTCATGTTTTTGTTTATGTAGACAAATTTGAAATGTATTGAGTAAAACCTAGTTTTAGTTCTTTGAATACCAGTGTTTGTGGTTTTAGTTCTTGAATATAGGTTTTTAGGCTCATGGTAAACCAATAATAAATACACTTTATCTGGGGTTTCAAAGAATTCCGATTTGGTAGGTAAATCCAATGCCGACTTCATCCATCCATCCATTTTTTTAAAGTAATTATTCAGTTCTGGGTCATGGTGGCAGTAGGCTAAGTATTCAGCCCAGACTTTGAGTCTCCCTAAGCTCTCCCTTCCAAATCAGATAGGATATATAATATCCCCAGCTTCTGGGTAGGACTACTGTAAGACGTGTGACCCTGGGTGCTGCGTTGGGGGCAATAGCTCTAGCTAGGGTCTCCCACAGCAAACTGGTCACACAGTGACCAAACTTGGAGTGATTTATTAAACGCATCTCTAAATTGGCATTTTACGAATGGAGCAACCTTGCCTGGATTGAGGAAACTACAAAATCTTGGTAGCTGGGTATGCAGCCAATTTTACAACCCAATCACCAGAATAAATGTTATACATTTCTGCAAGCTATGGATATGTAACATTTGTACACTAATATGTCACAAATATGTTAAAGCTTAATGATTCAGCAACACTGTGGTTAATGTGTGATTATGTTTAGGCACAAAAAACACTTTGTTATGGTTAGGGAAATATCATGTTTTCATGCTGGAAACCGGTGTCTTGCTACAAAGCACACATTTTTGGTGGCACGCTCATGGCTGGAGATTAAATTGCTGTCTCACTAAAAACAATTGCCTTTAGTGGTACAATACCGTCGATGTCTTACTAAAAAAAATACATGGTTTGGTGGCACTATCACAGCTAGAAATGCTGCCAACCAGTTTTGGTAGCACAATCACAGACACTCTCTGTCCACACAGGATCTGTTAAATTTGGAACTCTGGCAGGGTTGGAAATTAACATCAGCCACTTGCCAAATGCTGGTAAAATACTCAAGTGGCTGCTAGCTTTTCTTATATCACTAGCTAAAAAAATGTTGGTAATCTGCTAAGTGGCTGGAAGATTTTGAGATCCACTAGCCACAGTAACATGTGGATAAAAAAGCTGATAACCAACCCTTAACTCCAATCACGTCATGTAAACAAACATCACACCTGGCGGCTGTGGTCTCAGAGTCCACTGATAAGGTGGGTGAGTATATACTTCTTTATTATTCATACTCATAACAATTATATCAGGGGTAATTTATAGATATTGCTGTAGCTTCCATACTGCATTATACCACCATCTCTACTTTGTAAAATAAGTTAGCTTGCTAGCAAGCTCTGCTGAGCAACCCACACAATACCAATCAAACACTTAAAAATCTGTGGCAATCTCCCTCCAGCCAGCTGCCATATTATATAGGATATTTTAGTAAAATAAGAAGGTATCATGTGGGAAATACCTCATTTAAACCTCATGAATCAGCCGTTCCTCGTCCATTGCAGCACTTTCACCGCAAGTGACAGAATAAAAATAGAAACGGGGTGTCCGACAAAATGGCCAGCGTTGCTCACCACCAGTTAGGGCAGTCCAAAGGAAAACAGTGCAATCAAACTGATTTAGTTGCTGACGCTAGCTCACATCCCATCCAGTTAGGACACATCGTCACTAAAAAAACAACTGGCTTTGGTGGCACAATAACAGCAGAAAAAGGTGCTGATGTCTCACTTAATCATCCATGGTTTCAGATGGCACAGTCACAGCTGTAAATGATGCTGATGTATTTTTAAAAAACACCCAGTTTTGGCAGCACAATCACAACTGGAAATGCTGTTGATATCTTTATAAACGTTGATATGATACATATAAAACATACAAATGCAATGTATCTGTGGTTTGCAGAAAGGTACAATGCCAACATTTCCTTCTGGCGACTGGGCTGGGGTTAAGCCTGATGAAACAAATTGGGTCTGCTGCCACGTGAGGTCTGGTGCAATATCAGTAAGACGTGGGCCTTGGGGAGCTAACCCCCATCTGTGACACTGGATTCAGATTTGATAATTAAATGCATTTAGCCCCAACCCTGGGCATAGAGTCTTTGCATTTGTCTTTATGTCTGCTCCCAGCTTCAGTAAACACAGATATTCAAACATAAAGAGCACAATCAGGGCAAAACTTAATGTGAAATGTAAATGAAATGCTTTAATTTCTCATATATTCTGTTTCCTGGGCAAAAACTTCCTCAGCTCAGAGCTTTATCTGTGTATATTTCTTACCCTGCCACCTCATCAGACTCCAGCAAATGTATTATTTTTTCTATTAGTCTGTCAGCTGGTGGAGCCTTTTTTCATCCAGTCGGCCAAATAAAAGTAGAACAGAAACAAATCAATGCAGGACTCCGCAGTGAAACTCTGTTAGGATTGGCTGGGCCTCTCATCAGTATTCCATAATCATTCAGTGAGTCTAGAACCAAGCATAGGCTTTTTTAATTGTCCCTCTGCAGGCAAGAGAGTTTAAAAAGAAGAAAAACACCACATTCACTGAGCTGTCAAGAAGAGCAGAGCGTAAATACAGCCAGCCATCACTCCAGCTCCTTACACACCCCATTATTTATTGGCCTTGCAGATGCCCTTGCCTGGGATTGCTTCTTTTGCAGCCCTCTCTCGCCTACTCCATCACACATTGAGTAAAGTCATGATCCAGCTGGGGTTTTTACTGGAGCTGTTGGCCTCAAAACATGCTAATCCAGGGCGTAGTATTTCAAGCTGACATGTCGCCCCCGGTGCCGTAATCAGGGGCTCCGTAGTGCCAGGCAGCTGGTGCCAAAGCTGGTTCTTCATCTCGACACACTCAGCATTTGAATATGTGCTTTAAGCAAACATCTACCCAGCACAATTTTGAAATTCAAATGCAGGAAAACACCTGGTCTTTGGCAGTTGTCAATTATAATTCAGCCAGAGGCTCATTAGTAAAATTACTTCTCTTAACAGAGATGAAAGGACATTTTCATAATAAAACCATCATGTTTCAAACACAGGAGCTCATTGAGCACGGTGAGCACATCCCGACTAGGACGAGCTCAGACTGGAGATGTTTCAGTGCAAATAAAAAAAAAAAGGAAATTTGCACATATACACAGAATCAGATTTAGTTCAAAGGGATAGTTCGAGAACATCAGAACCTTTTGGAAAAAATATTGCATGACTAACTCAAAGAAACTGCAAACAGAAAAACTCAATCAGCTCATCTTTTCACTATAAATTCAAAATATCTTTATTCACTAAAGGGGAAATGTAGATGCTCAAGGTAACTTGCTATTATAAGCAGTCAATTCTGTAAATATCCCCCAAAAAATAATTACTAAAGGTTGACAGGTTGGTGATTGCATTTCTACAAGTTTTAAAGGTCTGCTGGACTATAAATTCTTCTTATTTTATTATCTTTCTGATTTTTAATACAGAGAGCAAAACTTCTCCAAGATATTAAAATTGGCTTTTTTTGGTTAATTTTTTTTACAAGAAAGTCTTCTATTTCTAAGACTAATAACAGCCTTTAATAACAGCTGCCATGTGCCTTATATGATGACCGCAGAGCTCTTAGGGCTTATTTATGCTCAGCGTTAGATATGTACACGCAGTCGGAGAGAGCCATCTGTCTGTCTGCATTCATTTTGTCCGTATTTGTGCACATTTTTTCTTCACAGCACAAGGGTTCCTGGTTCGAACCCAGGGTAGTGGGGGTTCTAACCCTGGGACCCTGGGACCCTGGGGTGGGGGAGCTCTTCTGTGCGGAGTTTGCATGTTCTCCCCATGTCACCGTGGGTTTTTGCCAGGTGTTCGGGCTTCCTCCCACAGTCCAATCCCAGAGTGGAGTTCTTTGTTTGAACGGACTGATCGGAACATTTCTTTTCTTTGGTGAAAAAAGTATGTACTTTCTTGAAACTGATTACGGTTTTATTTGTATTTTTGAAAATTGAGTATAATTCTTTTGTTCTACAGAAACCAGGTAAAAACAATTTAATTTTGGTGTTAAGGGACCTGTTTTATGGGTTTTATGGTTTCTTTGTGGGGTTTGACTGAGTAAAAGAAAAATATTTGTTTCATGTGTCAAACCACTACAAAAGATATAGGCCTATTTTGTTTGTTGAAGACAAGAAGAAGATATTGAATTTGTTTACATTTTGTGCTGCTGAACCACCGATAAGCTTTCTTGATACTATTTAAATAAAACCTTATGGGACAACTTGGATGCTTTCTTTTTTTTTTTCTTTCTTAATGCTTTGCAAAGTATCGGATCGGACTCTGTATCGGACTCGGTTTCAAAATAAAGGACTCAGTATCGGATCGGATGCAAAAAAAAAATGTGATCGGGACATCCCTAGTGACTCTAAATTGACCGTAGGTGTGAATGTGAGCATGAATGGTCGTCTGTCTCTGTATGTTAGCCCTGTGATAGTCTGGCAACCTGACCAGGTTGTACCTGCCTCTCGCCCAATGTCAGTGGGGAGAGGCTCCAGCCGCCCCGCCACCCCCAACAGGATAAGCAGTTATGGAAAATGAATGAAAGAACTTTCGACTCCATCCTCTAGTGGCATCTTTTGGCTGCATCTATGTCATCATAAAGGACGCATGGAAGTATGAGGGCAGTGATGTTTAGAACGCATATAACGGATTTTAGTAAATACAGGTAGTACAAATGAGCTCTTAGGGTACGTCAAACTGCAAGCCTTTGTGCACAATTCAGATATATTGCTCTTATCTAACTCATTTTTTTTTGGCTGTTCACATGAAGATTGTGACATTCACCAATGTTTTCCTGTTTGGCATTTGTTTTCAGGTAAGAACAGAATCTATGCACACTTAAGAGCACACTTACGAACATTTAAGTGCTGACATGTTTGTGCGAAATAACTGTGTTTTCTGCAGTTGTATAAGAACCGAATTTAAATTACAATAGTATTATTATTTATAATATATTTCTTTGAATATATATATTAATATATTAAAAAATATATTTTTAGGGGCATCGGTGGCTTAGTGGATAGAGCAGGCACCCGCATGTACAAGGCTGTTGCCTCAGCGGCCAGGGTTCAATTCCAGCCTGTGGCCTTTTGCTGCATGTCACTACCTCTCTCTCTCCCCACTTTACACTTCGCTTTCCTATCGATTAAAGGCAAAATATGCCCCCAAAAAAAAAAAAAAAAATAAATAAATAAAAAAAATAAATAAAATGAATATACTATATATATATACACACACACACACACACACAACGAGCATTATAGTCTTAATATAAACACGATACAAATACTTCATTTCACATCAGTTACGTTAATAGTAGTCTCTACAGACTCTACATTCAGTGAATGTAGTCTGTAGGCAAACCCCGGAGATCTTGCCTCTGGAAGAAGAGCAGAAGAGCCCTGGTTTCCGGTGCTAGGATGTTTGTAGTCTGCGTGATATTGATCAATCACGTTTGAGCCGGCTGCAGTTGTTGCCAGGTTAAACGCTCCGTGCGGTGAACTAACGAGGTGGAACATAATTGGCGTCACTGCAAATATTATTTATTTATATATTTACTTATATATAAAGGGAAGTCGGAAACGGAAATTCGCCTCCTCAAACCGGAATGCCAAAAAAATCGGGGGTCTGCCCCCAGAGGCTGTATCGCCGTCTGCCGTAAGTCAGACGCTGAATACAGCCGATGGGTTCCGAGAATGCGTTAATAGGAACTATTCCATCTAATCAGGAGTGACTGATCATGCTAGAAAATCTCACTGATGGTTGAGATGGGGCCGACAGGACGAAAAGTAAGAACGCAGTGTTCCAAGACACTCTCCTTTTAACACACACACACACACACACACACACATACCTCTGTCCTCAGTCTTGACAACAATGCTACTATAATGCATAGGGTTTGCTAGTTGAGTGGCTGATTTATGCACATCTTTGGCATCACATGCCTCTTTTTTGTATTACTTTATATCCACTACCGATGCCACCAAATATGATGCCTCTTTGGGGTTCACTTCCTGCAGAAGTCCATCCACTTTAGAATTACTAAAGTTTTTGGGGTGCAGAGCTCCACCCTCTTCAGATTTTCGTTTGGGCATTCTTGATTTAATTCCAGGGTCCGACGTTAAGGTTTTTTCCTACTTGCCCTGCCGGCCAAGTACTTCTCAAATCTACTTGCCCCATCTAAATTCTTACTTGCCCTGCCTAAGAGGTTCTTTTTCTGGCTGTGTGGTGCATATTTTCGCTCATGACTTATATCTTACGTCAGCAGAGACGCTCAGCCAATGGAGGCAGCAGCACATAAAAAAGCAGCACACTGCAACTGGCCCCTCCGAGGACAGAAACAGGAGAGGAAATACACGATTACAGGCCTGGAGTTAAGATATTTTTAGGGCAAGGCCACTTTGGCCTTTGATAAATACAAATTTATTGGGGCATCACGGCCAAAATGTGGGGCACCAAGGCCAAAACCAATGGCGCAATAACAATATGTGCTAACTACATTGAATGAAGACAAAACAATATATGTGTTGAAAAACAGTACTGAGTTTATTAAAACTGGGTGTGCATGACTGGGGATATATCTCGTTTCTTGTTGTTTTGATTCATGTCCCTTATTTTTTAAGTCTTTGAAATCTCTTTATTCTTTTGTTATCTCCTAGTTATTAAGAAATTATTATTAGAAGAAGATTCTTTATTGTCCTTTCTCAGCACATTACATACATTGAAACGAAATTTGACCTCTGCATTTGACCCATCCTACTGTATACACTGGGAGCAGTGGGCAGCCGCAGTGCAGCGTCCGGGGACCAACTCCAGTTCTTTTGCCAATGCCAGTGGTCAGGGTCACTGACAGGAGTATTCACCTAACATAGCCTACATATCTTTAATTATATAATTATTTATATGTCTCTATGTATATTTTTACATAAATCAACTTCGCTGGCGATTTGACAGTCACTAGAAGCACATTATGATCCTTTGTAAAAGTTTCTGTGTGGTACCTGTGTTGTACATGAGCTAACGTTAGCGGGTAAGGACTGAGAGGCTGTCCGGTATGTGTGTGTGTGTGTGTGTGTGTGCGTGTGTGTGTGTGTGTGTGTTTGTGTGTCTGTCTGAGGAGTGTCAGTACGTTAACTTGTTAGCTGTAGCCTTGCTGTTTGTCATGTTAATGTTAAAAAAAACAGGACATGCTACATTGGCCGTATGGGTAGGAGGGGCATTCACGGCACTGGCTGTTTGGCCGTGGTATAATTCCTGCCCTGCAATTAGAAAAAAAAAATCCGAGTCAGTGCTGCTTGCCCGATCGGGCATGTCTGCGCAGGGTCTGCTGGCCCGCCGGCTATTTTTACTTGCCCTGGTCATTCGTGCAACCGTTAATGTCGGACCCTGAATTCTCTCAACTTTTCTTCTTCGTTTTCTACCTCTATTCACTTGATGGGGACAATGAGATTCATCATGATGAGAACACAGGTGCAAACAATTATGGGGTTCAAGAACACACCATGAATCTGTCGTAAAAAAATTTAAGGACCTTGCTTAAAAGCAAATTTTAGAAAAAAACTTAGGAAGATATTGGTGACTGAGACCCATTATTTATTAAACGTCAGATTCCAGTGTGAACCAGTCACATTCCTGACCTGACGTGCATGCATAAAATAACAATTACTAAGACATCACATGCAGCACGCTGTGGGCTGCATGTGATGTCTTAGTAATTGACCAGCAGGCTGGTGTGGATCCAAAATTTCAGGATGTCAAGAGGCTGCCTCTGTTTTTATTCACTGACCTAGAGTGACACAAAAGTCGCATTTATTATGATAGAATTGTTCATACTGAGGTCTCATTGCAAAAAAATTCAGCTCTGATTTAGGTCCACATGTGAAAGTGGCCCAAATCAGAATTGTAAAGATTGGATTCCACGAGATTTTTTGCTGTTCAAACTGAAATGAAAAAAAAAAAGGCCTGAGTTACATTTGAGCAAAAAAAAAAAAAAAACAGATTTGGGCCACTGCCTGCACTCAGTGTTCCATTAAAGGCCTGGATCTTTGTGTTTTAACAGTGTGTTCACTGGTGAGGTGTCAGGTCCCTTTTGGTCTCTTAATTAGTGGTTTACAAAAGGCAGATGCATTAGAAAGGTCAACCAATTCAGGCTGCACACATTTTGGTCCAAATGTGTGGTTTTCATATTCATAGGAGGAAAAAAAGTAGAAAACAGCTTTTGTGTTTGAGTGTGATCCCATTTTATAAAGGCAGCATTAAAGCAATTTAATAAATATGAATCTCCTGATAAATCCAATTATCATGTCAAAAGCATCTACGACTCTCATCTAAAACTCTACAAGTTTTCTGTTGAGCTAAATGAATACCTGAATGTTTTATGGAATACCTTTTGCTAATGACACAATATGACATAAGGGACTCGGACTGAGAGTTTAAGTAATCTAGATATTTGGGTTGTGTCTTGATGGTAACCCCTGATTCATGATACCATGTGCTGGGTTCCAAGTAATCATTTTAATCAAATCCAAATCATATTTCCCTAACCCTAATCAAGTGCTTTTTGTACCTAACCCTAACCAGACCTTAACCAAGGCGTGTTTTGCAAATCTAGGGTTACGATCGAGCCACTGGATATTTGCATAAAGTTTAAACCAGAGGAGAGTTTTACTGGTTATAGAGGAATAATTTGACGTTGTATTCTTGCTAAGAGTTAGATGAGAAGGTTAATACCACTCTTGAGTAGCTACAACCACGAGACACTTAGCTTAGCTTAGCATAAAGACTGGAAACACTTCTTCCAAAATCCAAAGTGTAAAAATTGACTGATTGCTAGCTCTAGCTAAATATGCAGCCGTGCAGACATGAGAGTATTAACTTGCTGCAAGAAAGCTAATAGGGAAGGCTCTCAAATGTCAAACTTTTCCTTAAAGTATTCTTAAATACACATCCATTTCAATGGAATTAATTATGTTTGAGGTAGGTTAACATGGCAAAACTCTGGTAATGCACATGTTGAATTATGATTTAGCCTCACAAGATTTTCATGTCGCTATCCTGATGGCCAGATTACCTCAAAAGTAAATATTGCATATTAGTTATTTAAACTGTTGTAAAATACATTTAACTTTGATAGCCATGCATTAGAGATTTGACCTGGCCTAAAAAAATCAGGCCTGACCCTACATGACCCTACATAGTTTCTGTCTGATTCTGACCAAAATGCAAACAACAGCAGCAGTTTTAGGCCTGAACCAAAAAAACAAAACAAAAAAAACCTTAATATTAAAATATTTAATAAAAGCTAAAGTCTTTTCAGTGCAGTAACATGCATTTGCGAGACAATCTCTGACATGCCTTCTCTACCAAATGTACAGCCCAAAAACGGTCATAGGCCATATACTGTATAACATTTCTGCTCATCAATAAGAGTCAGGACTCAGGATGGTTGTGCCCAATCGTGTTCAGACAGATCAAAGCTCTAGTCTGCATCTACTATGTGCAAATTCAGTCAAACAACAAAGACCTGTGTGTAGAGCACACATCAATACAGTAACCGAGTGGTCTCATTTTAAGTAAATGACTGTCTGAAGTTTCTGCAGAAAATGCACACAACCATTAAACATAACTGGTCTCCTTCAAAATCTGCATATGCCCGCAGCCCGTGCTGATCACATCCTCTGACCTCAACGAACATGGGAAATAAAGTAGGAAGGAGGGGAAAGGGTTGTTCTTGACACTGTTTCCAAAAAATAAATAAAAGTAGGCATAATGTAAAGGTTGACTCCATGGAATGGGCTTGGGATCTTGCATTTGGTGCTCTGTTTTATGCTGTAGCAACAACATAAACAAATGTCACGTACATGATGACGCAAATGTACCCAGGTACAAAACAACATTACTTATTTGAAAGCCAAGTGGTGGGGGAGTGGAGAGGAGCCACAGTCTACTCTAACACAGTACAAATAAAAACGCCTTAAGACTGATGCCAGCAAAGCATGCAGTTCCCTTTCAGTAGGTACACTCAGTACAACACATATATGGGGACTGCCTTGGTCTTGTGAGGATGCAATCCCTATACTCATGTGTTGTACCTCGTTTCCCTCCCTCAGGGAACATTGGTTATATTCATAACCTTCAGTTATTATGGTTGACTGTTATGGATCAGGACTTTTATGAAGTTTGGTAACATCTGCAATAAAATAATTTCTCTTGTCACAAGTTTGATTTTTCACAATGTGCAGTAATATAGGAACTATAATAAATCTCAGTCATGCTGCTGTTTGCTCTCCCACACTACCTTATTGCCTTTGAGAGTCACACTTGTGTTATTTGGAAGTCCAAATTTCAAAGAATCCATCATATTCCCACATTAACACTGGACTAAGTTTAGGAAGCTTTACCAAACTACTTTCTAATAAGAATAGGAGCCCTGGGCAATTCTAAGTGACATTTCCTACACATGTTTCCAACACAGAATGTTGTTACTTTGTTAATTATCCATAACTCTTTCCTGCCCTTTCCAATAGTCAATTATAGGGAATGGATAGACATATGAAGCTGAAGTCAGAGAGAAACACCTGCTATGTTTGATATTTCATGTAGTACTAATGCTAGTTTCAATGTTTGTGTGTATAAAGAGTAAAAATGCAATCAAACACTGTTCAAAGCAATCAAGCACTGCATTAAACAAACTGATGTTCAACAGTGTCAACAGCGTGGTTTCCATTAAACTTTACACCTTTTCTGTCACATGCTTTTAATGCTCTGAAGTCACTATAATTGATTTTAAGCCTAATGTTAAAGTTCACATGATGCTGACGTCACTAACGTGAACATCTGAAGAGTATCTTTACACATTTGGTAGGCCTATATTTTTGTTGCCAGTGTAAGATTTAAAAGTTAAGTTAATTTATACATTTGAGTTAATTTACCAAAAATATATTTACAATGTTTACGCTGTCAATTAGTCATATATTTGTGCTTCCTCATTTCAGTTATATTTACCCTGGTCTAGGTCATTCCTGGCCTCTGATTGGTTGGGTCAGTCACCTGGGGGTTAGAGACAAGGAAGTGTAATTGTTGTTGTGATTCTGATGCCAGGAGCCTCAGTAAAGTTCTGCTTAACAGTCATCTGTCTCAATCTTGCTGTTTCCTCTCATGAAGAGTGTCTAAATACCACCTATCGAACCCTCACGTTACACCAGTGTCAGTGCATTATGTTTTTGTGGGATCAACACAGTCTAAATTAAAGACACCTGAGTTAGTGGTCACATGGAATGTAAGGGTGTTTATATCCCAAGCATGCATCCATTTAGTTATTTGCAAGTTAAGGACAACATTATTAAACAGGGAAAACTTGGTTAAGGTTCCGCAGTGATTGTCATTAGCCAAATTAGCAGCTTTGCTTTTGTCAGTCAGTTGATCCACTACTTTGGGCCAAGTGTTTCTTAACAATTATCTGCCATGAAACTTAGTGCAAACATTTATGTTCCCTTCAGGGTTGAATTGTAGTAATTTTGTTGATCATTTTGCACCATCAAAATGTTAATTTGCAGTGCATTCTGAATTGTCGATTTTTTCAATTTGCTTTCAGTACTCACTGCAGCTGCCCTTACAAAGTACATACTGTTGCATGTAGTACACATACATGGGATATACTACTTTGTCATAACATGGCATCTTGAACTCTGACACTCTGTCTATTATATCTGCCACAGTCCATCGACTTTTGACAACCTGGAAATGAAAATGACACATTTATCTTTCTCCAATGTTACATCCAGTTATAACTGCAAACAATGTGGATTCTAACATGCAGTATTATATATATATTTATGATAGTAAAATGCATTTCTCTGTTACTCATATTTCCATAGTTATGTCCTGTTTGTTATCTCTTAATGATCATTTTTGCGGCCTCTGTCAGCTGTCAGTGAGCTGCCATCTGTTTGCGGTTCAGTAGGTGTGACATATCTTCCACTGTGTAGAGGCCAGAAAAGCATGCTGGCTTGCTGACTGCAAAATTATAATTATAATTATTATTATTATTATTATTATCATTATCATTATCATCATAATTATTATTATCATTACTTTATTTTTACCTGGGGGTTTTCAGTTGCCTGTGACTGGTATTTTCCCAAGGCTCTGCCTGAAAGATGAGGAGTCACTCGTGTAGCAACATTTCATCCACCACATATCCAACCATGAGCTGCATTACTTCTTTGCAGTTGCAGCTGTCCATGACTAAAATTCAGTTTTTGTTGTATAGCCAGTGTAGGACTACAGGCGACGTCTGAGGATGTGTTTTTGTGGAAGTGGAAAGAGTTTTAGTACCACTACTTGCAGCCATGATGTTCTTTTAATCTTTCCTCACGACAAAATCAAAGTAACAGAAATGTTTCCAGCCACTAAGGTAAGCGTTTCCATCTTCCTAATTAGCTCGCTTGCTGCTTTGTGACGTGCCTGAGCAGTGCGACGATTCTGAAATGAGTCTGTTGATGTGACTGTTGGATTTCAAGTCACTGGTGACGTGATAACAAAAGTAACCTTGTTTCAAGTTGTTTGGTTTGGGGGTAGTAATTAGTTACACTACTCATTACTGGAAAAAGTAATATTATTACTGAAATGTGTTACTGCCCAACAATGGATCTGGCAACAACTGACGTGATCTTACACTTGGTTGAAATCAGACAATCTCGCAGTTAAAAACTAGCAGCAAAATAAGGGACAAACACACAATACATACTTTGTACTGTGTATCGTGTATTGTATTGTCTTGTCATTTCATCCATGTTATAGAGTATCTTTGATACCATGTATTGGGACCATGGCTTTATGAAGACAACTGGATACAGCGTTGGAGGTGAGGCCTTGTTCATTACTATGAAAGTTGCTTAGTGGTGGATGAAGCCAAAAAAGTTAAACTTCTTGAGTGTAAAATTACCTTGATCTTCCGTATAGTTCTAGGCTCTATAGACTCTAGAGCATGCTCACTAGAGACTTCGCTGTCTAAGGGGCTAACTTCTGCCGGCTAAGCTGCTACAATTTTTTATTTTTTTTTAATGGGAATAAATTGACTTAATCGTGCGGCTCTTCGAGACTCTTGAAATGTTATTGGACCAAACAGATAAAATCCCATGAAATGAGTACACAATTGTTTTTATTTCATGACAAAATAGCTTAAAAACCAACATTCCCATCAGCCTCAGCTGTGCTTTATGTTTGGTGCTAAGTAGAAGATGTTAGCCCGCTAACAGGCTAAACTACAATAGTAAATATACCTGCTAAACATCAGCCTATTGGCACTCTCATCATTAGCATGTTACTATATCATGCTTATGTTAGCATTTAGCACTGCTGCACCTGACTACAGTCTCACAGAGCTGCTAACATGGGTGTGCATTTTTGGTCTTGTTTAATGTGTAGTTAAAACCTGCGTCACTTTGAAAAATTTAAATGCATATGTACTTAACAGGGGCGATTACTCTGAGACAGCAAGGGAGGCTGAACTTCCCCTAAAATTTCATAGAAGAAATGGTCAAATATGCACTACTGAATTTACATTAAAATGAGAATTTACATTGCATTAAACGTGCGCTAGGATGTGTTTCATATCACGACTGTGATGTTCAAATGTCAGCTGTATCACTGCTGTATCACCAGTTTTCAAACGCAACTTCCCTGTCATACATTCTCGTGTCAGCACGGTGGACGCAGAGCCTCCAAGCATTCCTATGAGACAGTGCTGAGCAGGTTCTTCCCTGGGACCTAATAGAGCGGTAAGCAGGAGAGGACGTTCGGTGTATGCGTGATGATTGGAGGAATTGTCTAAAAGGCTGAACCCCTTCGTGATCGACAGCGTTTAGGAAATACACACCGGCATCGGCGAATGGAGTCTTCTGACAGAGGGCCATCCGGAGTTTCTTATTTCCATAAGCGATATAGCTCATTTTCACAGTTTGTACAGTACACACACAACACACACTGTAAACAAAGGCATAAACATTGTGTTATTGAGTTTGTACCCTGTTTAGTGTCGTTAGTTAGTTTCTCTGTTCATTCAATCACAAAGCTGTAGTTGTGTTGTGTGTGTGCAGTTAGTATGACAGAGTTACAGAGCATTTTCTGCAAAAGGAGCGGTGGGCAGAATTCATGTAATAAATGTGTGTTTTTTTGAGAATGTTCAGAGAATGATGCTATATAGCACAGTTTGTTACCTGGGCCAGTGTTAAGCTGCTGCTCCTTTCAGGGAAACTTATTTTGAGAGAAAATCAGTTGTGGTGGTGTAGACACAGTTCAGCTGTTTAAACCCATCTGAAAATCATTGAGGTGTGTTTTGCTGTGGTTCTTGAGTGTGGTTGAAAACCTGCTTCAATTAAATGTTCCTTTTATAACTGCCTCGCTATAATATGACAAATTTTATGATGTAAACTTAAAGTGAGCTTCCCCTGAAAGACCAGCAGCCGCCACTGGTACTTAACCTAAAGGTTTTGCAGATGTTCACTTTTAATCAAATGTATTCTGGTTTTTAACATAAACATCAAGTCATCTTTTTACCTGCAAACCCGTTAAATCAAAGTGATGGTGGATGCTGACTTAATGTCTGTTATTAATCAGTTGCCACACATTTAACAGTCAGCGACATTTAGCTCCTCTCCTTCAGTGTTTAAGAGCCTTTACTGAGTTAAACCAATACAGTTAAAACAAACAGCTACACTGCAGTCAGTTTAAGTTCAATCTTTTCTTCTTGAGTTGACTGCAGTTGAAACTTGAACAATGTGAGGAATAATTGCCCACTTCAAGGTTCGCACTTTTCCCTTCTCATCTTGACTTGAAGAGACGGGAGCCGTGTCGAATGCAAAAGGAAGGCAAGGGGTAATTAACAAAGATGGTGTAAGCTCTCTGGGGACAAACACCTCTTGCATAGCCAATGAACATCAAGCTTAGCATCTTAGGTGAGCTCGGTGGGATTCTGAGAAAAGGGCTCTGCATATAATTGGACTTGAGAGGGTCACACGGTGCCGCTGCAGTGCTGTAAAGTACTTATGAAGATCTGGACAATTTAACTTTCTACTCTCCTTAGTGGAAAGATGTTAGAGCTCTCAAAGATTGCTCAGTGTGCCTTTTTCTTTTAAGACTACTGCTTTTCTTTTACAATTTGTTTATTACTAACTGAACTTTCCAAAAATGCTGATGTTTTTTCAAGCAAGGTAGTCTTCTGGCATAATCCAAAGTGTTGAGGCAAAGAAGTGCATCTCTGTATATGCATCCTAGGTTTACAAACTGTGCAAATCACAGATAATTATCAAAGTGGTGGGCCAACCATACATGGAGCTATGCTGTTACAATATTAAACATACAATATGTAATTTTCTGTTGCTAGGGGTCTCACAATTGAAACAATGACAACAGCAGCTGAATTACCCACAGAGGTCTCCTCCTCTCTAAAACCAATGGGCCAGGTGATTAAAACTGGTAAAACACTGAAAGAAGCAGTTTCATTTTAAAAAATCTGTGTTTCTCCAATGCTGTTTGGGTGGTCATGGAGGAGCTGCTAGATTCTTGCTAATGTGCGCTCACCTTTTTTCTCTGATAACTTCAGATCTAAATGTTCGGGAGATTTTTACCGGGAGCCAGATTATCCACAGAGGTCTCCTCCTCTTCAAAACGAGTGGACCCACAGATACATTGTATAAAGCAGTTTCATATTAAAAGTCAGTATTTCTCTGATACTGCTCAGCTAGCCCAGCTCCTGCTATTAAGTGCTCACTTATTTTTCTCTGGCAAGTTAAGATCCAGACGCTCAGGAGGTTTTTACCGGAAGCCGCATTATCCACAGAGGTCCCCTCCTCTTCAAAACAAACAGACCTGGTGATTTACACCAGTAAAAACACTTAAAGCCGCTACAAGGAACTTTTAACTGGATATGCAAAAGTCTCTCATTTCTGCTGATGTCTGTGCGTGACCTACAACAGCAAATGAGACCATCGGTGTGAAGATAAGCTATTTCTATATAGTGTATATCCATACCTTTAGGAAACTGTCTCCGGGTCCGCCCCAGGTCGCTTCCAGGACAAAACGGCACTCAGACGGCACACGTCATCTTACCTAGCTGCTTACATTAATAGTGACTCTTACAAATAGTCACTATTCCTCCTCCTCGACCCGACGTCCACGGGGAGTTAAAATAGCAGCAATCATCAGGTACAAGTTCTGTGAAAGCACTGGACTCACCAACAGTCAGCCACGTCTCAGTCACACAGAGAAAATCCAATCCTCGGGAAGTCAGGAAATCCTTCAGGATAAACCCTGATAGGAGTGGCGGAAAAGTTTTTCCGTCTTGTTGTTTCATTCATCCCCAAAACAAACACATGCGAGAGCCAGGTAAGTGTCTTTATGACAATACGCGCTAGAGCTCATGGGAAATGTAGGCTTCATTCCGGCAAAACACTACCACTTTTGTCCACAGGGTCGCCAAAATCAACTCAAAATTAAAGTTCCTTGTAGGGGCTTTAATAACGCTGTTTCACATTATAGGTCAAAGTTTCTCCAATGTTGTTTGGCACAACAGGGGCTGGAGCTGAGTTGCCACTAACGTTTGCTCAGTTTGTTTCTTTAATAACTTAAAGTTATAGTGCGTAACTTCTACAGGTCTGTAAATGTCCGTTTCACCCAAGCCACTACTAGAGGAGATGACACAATGCTGATTAAGCCGATCGGCTCCTCTAACATCTCACAGTATTTTTCAATATATATAATTTTTAGTTTGCGTGTCGACCAGCGACATTCCCGCACTGGCACACAGGAAATGCCGCGTTTTACCTCACAACAA
This sequence comes from Epinephelus moara, assembly GCF_006386435.1. NCBI lineage: Eukaryota > Metazoa > Chordata > Actinopteri > Perciformes > Serranidae > Epinephelus > Epinephelus moara. Next base: position 8,126,907 of record NC_065516.1, read on the forward strand.
GAAGGGAGGGGGAGGAAGAGCGGAGAGTGTCATAGCAAGAGGTAGAGAGCAGGTAGAAGGTGAAAGCAACATGGCGGGGAAGCGGCCGAGACACGGTTCAGAAGTGGATCCTACCACAAAGAAAAAGCCTGGACATTCGGCTGAAGGTCTATTAGCAAAGAAGGAAAGTGACCGATGGAGAAGGCAAACAAGGATTTGTATTGGCATCGCTTTTCCTTGGTGGAGAGCCCTGAAGGAAGAAATTGGGCTGAGGGCAGACACGGATGTTGCCTTGCTGCTGTTGGATAAGTAAGTGACTTGGTTTATAATTATATTATGAGTAGTATGTGTTGCTGTTACATGTACTGGACCTAGTACTTTATTATTTTCTTGGAAATGGTGCTATGAACGTAATGTAATGTTAGCAGCCTGGTGTTCGCCATGTTGTGTAGCATTGTGTACACTGTGTGAAGCGAGTGTTACTCTGTGTACATGGTGTGTGGCAAGTTTTACTCTGTGTACGGTGTGTGGCGAGTGTTACTCTGTGTACACGGTGTGTGGCGAGTGTTACTCTGTGTACATGGAAATGCCGGCTTATTTGTTGTAATAACGCATTATCGGCTGGTGGGCGACAGAAGTTACGCACTATAGCTTTAAGATCCAGACGTCCAATGACAAAATCCTTCTTTCCTTTAAAGCACATAGTTAAAAACGACCAGGATAATATTACATTATAAATAATATTATATTATTATGAATTATAAAATGTGGCTTAAACCTGAATAAAAAGTCCATTTCTGACAGCTTCTGGCTGACAACCACAACCCTGATTCATGTGCTGAGGGGATATGATGCCACTGACAGCCAACAGTGACAAAATGTCTCATATCATATTCTCAACCCGTTTTCATTCAAATACAAACTCTTTGTCGAGCCCCTTAATGTCTCATAGTGACGCACAGGGCAGCCTTTAGTGTCAAGGTGACTCACAGCTGAAACACATATGTAAAACATGAATAATGTTGTGAAACGAATTCAGTTAGGTTAAGGCAACAAAACTCTTTGGTTATCAATCCACCCATTCTCAACCGCTTATACAAAACTGGGTCGCAGGAGCAGCAGGCTGAGTAAAGTATTACAGACGTCCCCTCTCCTCAGCAACCTTTCCCAGCTCCTCCTGGGGGATCTGAGGTGTTCCCAGGCCAGATGAGATATATAATCCCTCCAACGTGTTCTGGGTCTGCCCCAAGGCCTCGCACTAGTTAGACATGCCTGGAACACCTCTAAAAGAAAACGCCCAGGAGGCATCCTGATCAGATGCCCAAACCACCTAAACTGGCCCCTTTCGACGCGAAGGAGCAGTGGCTCTACTCAGAGCTCTCTGCGGATGTCCAATCTCCTTACTCTATCTCTAAGGCTGAGCCCAGCCATCCTTTTGAGGGAACTCATTTTGGCTGCTTGTATCTGCGATCTCGTTCTTTTGGTCATTACCCACAGCTCATGACCACAGGTGAGGGTTGGAACCAGTAAATCGAAAGTTTTGCCTTCTGGCTCAGCTCTCTCTTCACCACAACAGTCCGGCACAGCACCCCCATCACTGCAGATGCTACACCAAACTGCCGATCCATCTCATGCTCCATTCTACCCTCACTTATAAGACCTCAAGATTCTTTAACTCCTTGGCTTGGGGCAGTAACTCACTCCCAACCCGGAGGGTCGATCCACTGTTTTCCGGCAGAGTACCATGGGCTTCACACTTGGCTGCAAACCGTCCTGGTGTATGCTGGAGGCCACAGTGTGATGAAGCCAAAAGAACAACATCATCTGCAACTTGGTTGATCATGTTTTTGGTCAAAATAACTGTTTGTTGCGTAGCGTGATGTAAAAACCTCAAGTGACTGATATCAGTGCAATACAACCTTTGACTGCATAATATTACATTAAAATGACACTGACTTTTGATTTCACACAAGACTTAGGCATGTAACTGTGGGAAACCAGAGCAACAGAGCGTGAGCAGGGTGAATGTGTGATGAACTTAACCATTCATTAATTAATCTAGAAATAGAATGTCTTGTGTTCGAACAGCAGCTCTCTCATTTTAGTGTAGTGTTGCATTATTTTTACAAAGGAAGCCTTGGTTTTACATAGGATATGAACTGCACTCTCCTGGATCAGGGTTCAACGCTAAGGTTTTTTTTCACTTGCCCGGTCGGGCAAGTTGGTCAGAGATCTACTTGCCCGAAGTCAGTTTTTACTTGCCCTATAAAAATTGTTTAATTTAAGCGGCTATCAAATAACAAAGACTGCAGTTATTTTTATGTTATATAATCTTTATTCACACTGTATTTATTAAT
>NC_065516.1:8129915-8151604 GCF_006386435.1 Epinephelus moara
GCAAAATAATATCAATGGGGGCTGTGGGCAGGACATTGTTACACAGCTGTGCCTGTGACTTCAGGCAGAGAGACCGCTGCATCAGAGCAGAAGAGCACGTTTTAAAATACATTTATTTTATCAATTAGTTATTAACTTTTACTATTTTTAGCAACTTGCCCGATCGGGCAAGTGAGCTGTTAGTTTACATGCCCGACCGTGAGTTTTACTTGCCCTGGGCAATCGTACATGCCCGACCGTGAGTTTTACTTGCCCTGGGCAATCGGGCAATCCTTATTGTTGAGCCCTGCTGGATGAAAGTCCGGTTTTGTTTGACCCATCTACCTCCCGCCCTACACGAACTTTCCTGCTCATTATACTACTACGTGACAAAGAGACAGTAATTGATGCCCTGGGAATGAGAACGGGATCAAAATGACAGATTTCTCTGGGTTCGAATATTGTTGGAAAAGTTGGGATGCTAAAAAAAAAATCTAATATTGGTCTAGCTGTTTTTAGACATTTTAATGCAGAAAAGTTACATATTATAGCTTTCAAAGTACAGTGCTAAAAGAAACACATTTGTACAGGAAATTTTCAGTATGATTCCAGTAGAAATAGCATTCACTAATGCATGATGTCATATTGAGACATTGCCTTAAGCTACGGCAGCCTCTTTCTGAACTTTTTAACAGAACCCAGTTCAACACAACTCAACTTCAACAGTAACTCAGTTAAGGACTCATGCTATACTGTAAACAGTCTGTTACACAAATTGACAATGTAAAAGCATTGTTTGATGTATTGTAGTGTGACGTAAGGGCAAAAATCAATGGCAAACTGGTTACTGCAAGCATCCCGAAAGCATGTTTCATCCTGCCATCATCCCCTCCAGCTGTGACAGCGAGAATACATTTTTTGATGCAAAGATTGACTCTTATTTTCCTGTAAGATAAACTGCACTTGATATCAGAAAGGCTGCGATTTGTGGACAATTCCATGCAATTTACACAAAGTAAAGGAAGCTTTTGGCTTGACAGTTTGATTCCGGCACTTGAATGCTGTAGGATTTACCCTCTGAAGGGAAAATGCTATAAGGTATTCATTCATGTGCATTTTTGACTTCCAGACATAATGTCCTTCGACACTTCTCGTCTTCTCCTCGCTGTCCTGAATTTGCTGCTGTCCCTAGACAAATCCATTCATTGTGTCATTTGTCAGAAAATGACAACTGTCTTTCATTAATGATTTTTCATCTACTAATTTCCCCCAGTGTTCTCTGGCTATTTTCCAACAGGGTGAAATTGGGTGACAAAGTCATTTCGCTAAGTGAGAGTAATTTAAGCCGACTTAAAAAAAATATGTGGGGGGTCTTCATTTGGTCTCGCATCCCTCTTGTCTTGTGTTATTGAAAGACAGAATAGATGGAGATGGATTTGACAACAGCCTAAATGAGTGTCTTAAGTGCTTGGTCATCACTGCAAAAAATATAGTAATGCGAGGATGAATTTGAGTATTTGAAAGATTAATTTGCTGTGGCATAATTTTTGTCTTCAGGATTTTGTTATCTAATGGACAAGTTATAGAGACACTTGGACCCGTCTCGTAGGAATATCAATAACGCTCCTAAAATAGCTTTTGCTGCCTCCTTGTTGGATTATGAAAATAACTAAATGCCCTTCAAGTAGTGTATTACTGGACTGCACAGCTTCAGAGTCTGGCGAGGAAAGGTGCTATAAAAATGTAAGTGTTTAAACTGTATCTTGTACTTGGATTATGCTGCTGAAGTAATGTAATGTTTGTTTTGCTACAGGGGTGGAACAGGGGTTGACTTCTGGGGGCCCAGCCCCAAATATTTTCTCAAAAGCCCTGAATTTATGTTTTTATTAAATGAATCCAATATTATTAAGTAAATGTTCTTCTGTTGGCCTAATTTTTAATTCAAAGTATTGAAACCACATTTTCTTGGCATTTTGGGTCATCCAGGAGATTTTTCGCTAGTCCTAGAGTTGTTGCTTGAACTACGAATTGTACTTACACATTAGGAGACAAGGAGTATCAAAGCAGATCAAGACAGAGAGCTGCCCTTCTCTTTTATAAACCAAACACAAATATATTTTAGTGCACTGTTTGGCTGTATTAAAGTAGTTTGTGAACAGGTGGGTGACATACCGTTTCCTGTATTGTGTAAATGGAGGATGGAAAACTTATCTCAAATGGTAAAACTAGACAGTGCTGATCAAATATGAACCCAGGCCCAATCACAGTTCTCCCTCTTTGCCCTACACCTAGTTTTGGAGGGCCCGCAGTGGAGCAGTGGCCCTTCAGATTGGAGCCACAAGGGGTAGGGTTTGAAATCTAAACCTAGGAAATGGTTTAGACGTCATCATGTCAACAGTGTCTCATGTAAGTTAGTAGTTAGCTAATAAAATTGGATAATGGTTGAAATAGTTTGCTAAAAGTAGCTGATTAATAATTGAAATCACATTAGTGAGCTTAAAGGAATAGATAAGGGTTGGAACAGTCAGCTAAAAGTAACTGATATGTCGTTAAAAATGGCATTAGTTAGCTTTGAATCTGCGTAAAACTATGATATCCCAATGGATCTGAACATTTTTGCATTATTATTTACAAAGACAAATTTACATTTAAGGGCTTCTTTCCCTACACCTGTAGCGGCCATGTTGCTTGTTATGTTTCGACAGCAGCAGTTCACAAAAAATTCTGGGAATTTTCTTCTACCACTCAGTTTGGAGTCTGCATCTAAAAACAAGAAGGTGGAGGGCCATCTAAAGGGCTGAATGACCACTACCCCTCGATGCCACGAAAGACACAGGACACCCTACCCTACATAGCAGTATTCAAAACGGAGTGGTTGGGCCAAGGGGAGAATTGGGATTGGGTCCAAGATTCTGTGATTGTGTTTCTGGCCTAAAATGTTTCTAGCCACATACGTTAGCTTACTGTTTACTGACCAGCCTGCTGCCGTATTGTTTCCGGACAGGAAATTCACTTTACCTCACCCACCAGTGGGACTGTGTTCTGGTTGTTATAGGTTCTTTTCTTTTTTCTGCTGCTTTTGGCCGTGCACCTGTTGAGTGGATTTATTTTTGAGAGTGCTTGCTTCTTTCCTATGTGATTTTGTTATAGGTTTTCTACCTGCTGAGCAAACGCAAATGCCACAGTCCTCCAGAGACATAGCACCAATTAAAAAGGTATCTGCGTCCTTTAGGGCTGCAGCTATCAATTCTTTTAGTAATCGACTATTCTATCAATTATTCTGGTGATTAATCGAGTAATCGGATAAGAAATACTGTGTTTTTATTAGATTACTTTAGTTTTATTTAAGGACAATATATAAAAGAGAAAATAAGAGAAGTCTCTGAAATGAGAAAAATGAGCAACACGTTTGTTTCCTTTTTTGAAAGTCAGAGTTGTCAACCAGTCATGCAAATGAGCGATTTCATACGCACTCATGCTACGCCACTATTTCTCATGCTGTCAGGAATAATCAGTGTAGGGGAGTAGCTCACTACAAGGTGCAACCTTACGAATTTAACAGCATTCTCAGTAGCGTGGTGGTGACGTCACTACTTTTTGAGTCAAATAGCTTTTCAGGAGTGAAGTTAATTGATTGACCGAGTAGTGCAGTAGCCTCCGTAAAAGATACAAATTCTTTTTCCCAGGAAAAACTCTGAAATGCAGCAAACTCTTTTTAGGCGGTGGGCCGAAGGTCACTATCTGCTTTTGTTTTTGAAATGATCGATCCTCAGCGATAGAGTAGCTGCTTTTTTAACAGTAACTTAATATATATTTTCTGAACAAGTTTCCGTTTGTTGGCAGTCTCAATTCCATCATATTTTTATGAAAACTAAACTTATGTTTGATAAACTAATCAGGCAAACGCTATGGCGTACTATACCGCAAACCAATCAACAACAAGTTCCAGCGTCACCTGACTTGAAGTGTGCCAATGATATTCGCCCAAATAGGAAGTAAACACGGCTCAGAGGAGTTGACCGGAATTGACCGGAGTTAACCGTAAAAAGTATGTAGTCTGTGTCTTTATGCTATCTAACCGACAGTATTCACCTGGACATTTTCTGCATATCTTCCGTGAGAAGCTGAAGACGTTTCTAACGTTAACTTAGTTGAAGTGTTTTGAACAGTTATTCACGTTGTGTATTAGCTCATTAGCCACCGATGTGTTGTTAGCATTCATCACTAGCAAAGTGAACGGACTTTTAGCCGCAGTACAGCCTCTATGAGTACAGCTAACTCAGCTTACTAATGAGGCTGCAGTTCATAGTTTCCGATGAGGAGAACCTGAGGAATAAACGGACTGTGCTGTGAGTAACCCAGCTAACGCTCAGAGTATCCTGACTGCACTGCTCGGGCCCCGCTGTCATGGACGACATCGACGGGCCGTCTACATCTTCGCCACTGACTGAATGAATGACTGAAAGGCTGTTACACATCGTCTGGACACATGTGTGACATCTTGATCCTCGCCTGCTGGTTCGAGAGACCATGGAGTTGACAGGAAATCAGACGCAAACTATCTAACTATCAAACTATGTGATGACTATGGTATTAGTACTTTTACTGAACAAAAGGATCTGAATACTTCACCACTGTATGATATATGAATAACAAAAGGATCTGAATACTTCACCACTGTATGGTATATGAATAACAAAAGGATCTGAATACGTCACCACTGTATGATATATGAATATTTATGATATGAAAATTGAAATTGAATGTACTGTCCAAAGTCAAAACCACAATGTTGTACAAACCAATCTGCTGTATTGCCCTCTCTTCACTCTTGCGAGCTCTCTCAATGTTTCTTCTGTTGGCATATTGCATATAACATTCTCGGTGGTAGCCAACATTAGCTGGCACACAAAGACATTTTCCTTTAACTCATATTTTTCTACAGCTATTGCTGCAACTTGGCTTTCTTTAGTATCAAAACTGACCCACTCCAGAGAACTTCTTACAAATGCTGCCCAACTTTCGGCTGAAAACTGTATGATATTAGGAGTTGTGCTGCCTGCTACGTGCATACAGCACTCCATATTTTCCAGGATGCATCCTTAGCTGCAGATGTGCTAGCTAAGGTAAACATGTGTTTGGGTTGATGCAAATGAGATGACATTTAAAAAAAAAAATCAAATCAAGTGGAGAAAACGACTCAGACTCATCACTTGTTGTATATTGTAGTTTATTAGGTCATTCATTAGACTCTAGAAGCTTATAAACTAGTCAGTTTAGGGTCTATTATTAAGAAATATATACATATATATTAAAATTACTCTTTTGTATAGTATTAGAACAATATGAGAAGCAGATGTAACATATGCCTCTTGCATGTTACATTAAATACATCAGTTGAGCTTTAAATGGTCACTATGTCTAATAGCAAAATCTTGTAATATAGAATATAATTTTGCCAGTAATTTTACCTTTATTTAATAGTTGTAAGGTGTACATATTTGTGTTATTTTCATATTTTTATGCTGTTATCTTATATTTCAAATTTAATACTTGGCTACACAGTATCCAAGGTAACGATGCAGCTATAAAGCCCATCACCGGGGGAACAAGTCAGACCGGGCTTGTATCCCCCAGGTGAGTGTGTGACTGTTAAATGGAAACCTGTAAATATTAATGTATAGCTGATCTGAGAGAGACTTTATTACTAATTATAACTATATTGACATTCAGAGTGATTATCAATGTGTACTCGTTCATCTGTATCAATAGTGTCTTTTATGTAATTTGTAATATAGTAAGTCTTTGACATAGCTGTCAAGTCTCCCGTTTTGGCCAGGAAACTACCGTATTTTACCCCTCTTTCCCGCCGTCCTCCCGTATTAGTATTTTCCCGTAAATCTCCCGTATTATAATAACATAATAACCCTGTATTATAACGTAGGAATGTTCACAGCATTTCAATGTCAACAAAGGTAGGCCTATCAGATTCTGATCACCTAATTGTAGTTAGTAAGTGGTTGACAAGTGGTTATTTTAGATTTCCTGTACACCTGTCTTAAAATGTAAGGGATACTGGAGCTTGGTTGGGGTGGTGGGACGGCTCGCGGCGGGCGGCGGAAAATTTCCCTTATTTTCAGATCCAAAACTTGACAGGTATGGTCTTTGATCCTGGTCAAGGTTAGACCGTTGACCATGTAATTTGTTATTTAACGGTTATTAAGCTTCGTCACGTTGACATCATTTATTAGTATTGTAAGTTTCCTTTGATTATGATTTTATTTATATTAAATAGTTTTACTGAGACCGGGCTTGTATCCCCCAGACCCCGAAGTGCTTGTAAGCAATAAACAGTCATCATTGAATCGACATCGGAGCAGCTGTGTGTCTTTGTTGGAGTCAACTGACGTTACTAACTGTTAGCCGTTAGTCCACCATCATTATCACAACACAACGCAGAGACTGTAGGCTGTCGCTATTATCAGCAATATAAAAGAAACTTAACGGGGGCATACATAGAAAAATAAATCACAACACTGGCCATTTTTAGCACCTGCAAAGGGATTTGTGTAGACCCTAAGATTATACAATCATGTTACATACATATATTAATGATGATGGTGATTATATACCATATATTTACATTAAATTGTTCATTTTGACACAATAATAAGTCAAAAAAAGACGGAGCTGTCAGTTTTCCCTGTTTACATTTTCGGGTCCTAAGGCCGTCTGCCATTGGTTGATATTCTCTAAACTACAATCTGATTGGTTCATCAGTTACAGTTATCCCGCAAGTTGCCTGAGCAGAGTGACAATTAAAATACAAGTTTGTGAAAATATATGATCAAACCAGAGCTGCCAACAAATTTTCCCGGACTCTATAGAATTGTTTAATATCACACACAAAAAACTGTGTACTCTATCGATGGAGATCGATCAACAACACGAAAAACGCGTTCGGCCCACTGTCTATTTCCTGTGGAAGTCTGGATAAAAGCAAGGATAGTAAAACTGAGGATAACTGATGTGACTGATGTCAGTGCCACAACAAGGCATGAGACGACAGAGTTGCCCCTCGCCCCATATTGATTCTTACTGATTCAGTACGGGATGCAGTTTGTCCCTCATTTCTGTGGAAAGAGTTTAACGAGAGATATTGGAGAAATATTAAATCAAGAGTCACATAATGGCAGGTCTGTCACTCAGCGTTATCACTGACATAATTACGGAGACTCCGCTAAGGACCACTGTTAGCCCGCTGACTGACCCGCTGACTGACTGATAAAGTTATCTGAAGGTCCCTTTACGCCCGGATATTAAACTTATGGAGCTTATGGATTCATAAAGCCTCACGTGCACTTATATCTCAGTCATTGTGGAGCTGGGCGCACATGCACAAGCTTTGTTTACTCTCACACAGTGAGACACAAACACCCTTCAGTCAGTTTGCATATCGATATCTGTGCCCGCTCCACCACTCATTAGATCTGTCAGTTAAAAATACGGCAGAGAAAAAGTGCAGTTTTACAGACTGTCTCGCACCAATGTGGTTCTCCGACAGAACAGCTGTCATTACGCGCGACCATTACACACGACTGTGGCTATTAATAGCGCCTGTGCCACTAATTCATCACATGTAGCCCTACCTGCAAACCATCATGACAGTGATATTTTAATCTTCATTATAACACATCAAACAGATTGACGATTAATTTATGGCTCTACAGCGGAAGTAACGTAAGCGGGTTGTCTAACATAAATAAACATTTACGCAACTCAGTGTGCTGTATAGTTGTACAAATTATATGCCTCGAGTTATTCAAGTTACTCAAGGAATCGTTTCAGCCCTAGCGTCCTTGTACTGTGTAGAAAGCCAAGTTTGATGAAAAGAACATCTTTCCAGCTATGAAATTCCTCCTTAAATATAGTAACATCAGAAAATGTTTGCTTCTTGTAAAGTGTCAAGGATGAAAATAAGTCATTCTCAACATTTGTTGTGTTATGGTTTCAGAATAATGAAGTCTAGTGGAGAACAATTAGATACAAAATAGGATGTAGACTCTTCAGCTGGCCTATTCTGTTGGCGGTCCGCGGGCCACATCCGGCCAACAAGCAAACTCAGAGTGGCCCAGCTCGGGATGATTAGAAACCCAGTACTAAATGGCCCCAAGCAAAATCATTAAAGACCATAGTATTAATAAGCTCTAATGCTATTAGTTCTTTTATTGGTACTTTTTATACGTTTTGGTTTCATTCATTATCATGGTGCAGCCTCTCTCCTGATGTCTGCTTGTGATGTGCCTCAGACAGATATGTGAATAAATTTTTTTTTTTTCTTTGTCAAATTTAAAATGGTAAATGCTGCTGTTTTTTACTACATTAATTTGCATTTGTTTAAAATCTGTCATCACCAGAGGATATAATAGAGTTTTGAAGAGGCTACTTGCTGCTGAAAATGTCTGTCCCAATGTCATTTCCTGGCTTTAAAATCCAGCCCAATTGAATTTGTAGTTGAATAGCCCTGGTGCAAGAGTTATGATTTTTTATTCTCAGGAACTATAATGTTTTCAAACAAATGATGTTCGGATTTCTAGATATTCTATTATCTCAAATTGCTAGAAAAATAGTGCATAATAAATCTGCCATGAAGGGGAAAAAAATCTCACAGGTGAGCATGCCCCCTGACGCCCTCCAGGAACTCTTGATAGAGCACTGTCACAGATTTAGTTTTCATCCAGTATTCAAAGTTACAGGGACTCAGTAGCTTTTGTTAGTTTTCATAAAGCATTTCTCTAAGTTTATGTTTTATTTAATGACTTTATTATCACAAATGGGAAACTTGTTTGCAACATAGGTACAAAAGAAAATAAAAAATGTGAGTTGGAAATAAATACATACCCTGCAGTGTTTATACCAGTGCTGTCAGTTTGATAGGCATAAACTAATGATGTCAAAAGTGTATGTGAGCGTCTGTGTGCTTTAGCCTCTCAGTTTAACCTATTAAAGATAAACACAGGTGAATTGTCAAACAGTAAATATCATTATTTTGTCATACAAAACATCACATTTCAAAATGCTTTATTTCACTCCACATTTATATACAGTGCATTAATGTAAACAGTGAAAAGTTGCCTGTCTGCTTTTCAAAGATTCCAAAGATTAGTTTACTTTTTGGAGCTTGTTATCTGGTGTGGATCTGTGACATGGTGCACTGTGATCTGAGGGAAGCGAAGGTGTCTGACTGCTGCTCCAGAGAGCTTTTTTAGATAACAGTTAAGACCACCAGGTAAGAGCTAAGAGTCAGTATTGATGTGCAGTTTATTTTTATTTATGCCTCAGTGCCAGTGATTGACATGTCTGGAGGCATAATTTTTTTGGGTTGTGAATCTGTCCATCTTTCTGTCCATCCCATTCTCGTGAATGTGATATGTCAAGAATGCTTTGAGGGAATTTCTTAAAATTCAACACAAATGTCCACCAGGACTTAAGGTTGACCTGATTAGATCTTGGTGGTCAAAGGTCAAGATCACTGTGACCTTGCACCCACCTCATTCTTGTGAATACGATATCTCAAGAACGCCTCGAGGAAATTTTTCCAAGTTTGGCACAAATGTCCACTTGGACTCGAGGATAAACTGATTTGAATTTGGTGGTTAAAGGTCAAGGTCTCTGAGACCTCGTCTGTCTCATTCTTGTGAATGCGATCTCATGAACACCTTGAGGGAATTTTTAAATACTTGGCACAAACATCCACCGGTAGTCAAAGATGAACTGATTAGATTTTGGTGATCAAATCTTCAAGATCACGGTGACATTCCGTCCATGTCATTCTTGTGAACACTCTGGCCTCTAGTTTCGCAGACCGGGCGAGGCGGAGGCGCAGCGCACCTGCGCTTCGCCAGCTGGGTGTGGCCAGGCGGATTTTGCAAGTTTGGCACACCATGCGCGCTGGCGCAGCTACTCCTCTTTCCTACCTCTGTCCCTCCTACCTGCGCATGTCGGAAAGAGGGAGGAGAGAAGGCGTGGAGTGGGTTTTACACAGCCGATTCACATCACACCAATCACATGAGCCCCTCTCCTCGCCCTTAAATGCGCCATGCGAAGGCGTAATGAGAGTTTATTCAATTCGCCATGGCAGAAGAGAGCAGCAGGGGGCGTCGGTAGCGTAGTGGATAGTGCCGGCGCCCCATGTATAGAGGTGATGCCTCGCTGCAGCGGTTGCAGGTTCGACTCCGGCTTTGCTGCGTGTCAACCCCCACTCTCTCTCTCACCCCATTTCACTCTGTCCTGTTCATTAAAGGCAAAAAACCCAAAAAATAATCTTTAAAAAAAAAAGAAAAANTTTCCATTACGCGTGCCAAACATGCCAAACGGTGCCAATCCCCTTTGATCTGACATCAGATGTGACGGGACAGTCGATATAGAGATACATTTATGTGCTGATTGCAGATAGTTGCATTGAATAGTGGTTTTTGGGGTATTTATTGCATTGTTAACATGCCTGACATTCTGGAAACCTGCCTGTGAGGTTTTGGTGACGTGTGCGCACTGTCCGCCGGTCAGCCAAACTTCCACTTACACCGGCTGCGCTCCCCCTGCGCTGACAGTAGACCTGGTTTCAGCTGGCGAGCTTTTAGTGCACCTTCGGTGAAGCCTTTTGACACGAAACTGTCACTGCGCCAAGCTGGATCTGTCGACACCTTCCCCTGCTGCGCCGCCACACCCATCTCAGCACACCTCGGTCTGCCAAACTACCAAACTGAGCGCGCCTCGGGTTGCGCTGCTTAAAACTAGCTCTGCACGGGGTTCACCACCCTGCACGGCGCCGTGAAAACTAGAGGCCAATATCTCAAGAATGCCTCGAGGAATTTTCTTCAAATTTGGTGCAAACGTCCACTTGGTCTCAAGGATGAACTGATTAGAATTTGGTGGTTAAAGGTCGAGGTCACTGTGACCTCACAAAACATTGTTTTTTGCCATAACTCAAGAATTCATGCGCTTATGTCTTGTAGGTTAAAATGATGAAGTGATGATATTTTACCTTTAAAAGATCAAAGGTCAACTTCACATGATAATGTTCTGCAAAAATCCCTTTACTCAACATATCTCAGGAACAGAAAGGGTGACATTTGGTCAGATACTGAATTGGTGACACATGTCTTAGGTGTACACTTTGAAACTATGCTAATTACATACATCTGTGCTGTTGGGTTGATGTGTGTGTGTGATGTGTGTGAAGCATCCATGTTTTCATGCTGACATGGATGTAGTGGAGTCCTACAACTGCAAGGTGGTAATTCTAGGTTTTTTTTTACATGGTCATGTTCTGACTGCCATGGTAGAGAGGAAGAAATAGTCACAGATAAAGTAATGTGGAGGTAAGATGCTAAAAACTACCAGCTCATAACCACACTGAGATAAAGCAGCTATCTCCTCCAACTGAAAGCTTTTCCCTGCTTTTTGCATTTAGCCTGGAGGTGTACCCAGCCTTTTCTTGTCAGTGCTTCTTATCCTAAAACTCTGTTGGGAGGTTGGATTGACTCACTGAGAGGCCTGAGGGCTCTGCACAAGTACCCTGCTCAATTGTCTGTATCTTATTTTGTACTAGCAATAAAAATATTGACAACAACATGCTGTTTAACAACTTTATTTTAAACAAGAGCTAGCATCTCTGCAGTAAGAATACTAACTTTACACTTTCCATAACCATCTCTGCATACATCAAACACACAAATACAAAAGTAAGTGGGCATCCTTGACCACCAGCTGGCACAGAGGCCTGACCTAAACTCCATCCAACACCTCTGGGAGTGAACTGGTACACCGACAACAAGCCAGACCTTATGACACTGTACGAGACATAGACCCATAAACCTGTATGACACTACACAGCATTACAATTATTTGGCTTTCAACATCTATTTCTTTTGCCTCCACATACATACCCACACCTACACACACACATGGGGAGCAATGTGTAGTTCAGTGTCGTGCTCAAGGATACTTTGACCCTACAATTAATGGCTGACCCCTTCCACCACCTGAGCTGCAGCCTTCCTTGCAGAATCCCTGCAGCCAGGTTCCAAAATCTGACCTGATGCTTTTTAATAAGAGTGGAGGCTGTTATATGTAGCTTGTTTTGGGATAATATGTTTCTGTCAAGCACAAAGAAGTGCAGTGTTTGGAGGTCCACATACTTTTGCCATGTTGTATGTCAAGGTAATTAATTACCAGCCATTACCCTGGTATAGCTTGTGGTGATATTGAAGATTATCACATTATAAACATATTCAATTTTTCATCTGTGATGGATGGATTGCCATATAATAAGGTGTAGACATTCATTGCCCCCTCTACAACAAAGGGGAAGGGTGTGGCTCAAAGGTAGAGCGGGTCGTCCACCAATCAGAAGATCAGCAGTTCAATCCCTGGCTCCTCCTGTCTGCATGCCGGTGTGTGAGTGACTTAAAAAAAAAAAAAAACTGAGTAGCAGGTGGCACCTCGTACGGTAGTCTCGGCCACCAGTGTATAATTGTGTGTGTGAATGGGTGAATGCAGGGTCCAAAATTAACACTAGCCACTAGCCAAATGCTAGTAAAATAAGCAAGTAGCCAGTAACCTTGCTTCACTCACCAGCCAAAATAACAATGGTAATCTATTGAGTGGCTGGTAAAGTTTGAACATTCACTAGCCATTTGGCCGGTGAGTCAAAAAGTTAATTTTGGACACTGGGTGAATGTGACTCTTATTTTAAAATGCGCTTTGAGTGGTCAGATGACCAGAAAGGCGCTATAGAAATGCAGGTCCATTTACCATTTAGGTAATAAAAGGGAAGAGGGGTAATATTACAATAAAATTTATCTGAATTTCCAAGATTTAAGGTGTAAATTAACAGGATAAAAACTCAGATATTCTCTGAGATTAAAGTTGCACTTAAGAGTTTACATCTATGTCTGCCCCGGCCATACAGAAGATCTATTCAATCAGCCCAGTTTCAAGTTGGGCACCCAAGATTAGTGTCACCAATTCAGTGTCTGACCAAATGTTTCCCCTACTGCTTCTGAATTATTATGTTAAGTAGTGGCCAGAAAAGTGTTTTTGCAAAACATTACGATGTCACAGTGAAGTTGACCATTGACCTTTTGGATATAAATGTCATCACTCTTTTATCCTTTTTGACATGTGTTGTCCTAATTAGCGTATGTATTCTTGAGTTATGACCAAAAACCTAGTTTGTGAGGTCACAGTGACATTGATCTTTGACTTCCAAGTTTTAATTAGTTTATTCTTGATTCTAAGCGGATGTTTACCAAATTTAAGGAAACTCTCTTAAGGCCTGCTTGAGATATTGTGTTCACGAGAATAAGACATAATGCAAGGTCACATTGCCCTTGACCTTTGACAACCAAAATCTAATCAGTTCATCATTGGGTCCGGGTGAAAGTTTGTGCCAGATTTGAAGGGTGGAAGGTTGTTCTAAAAAAAAACTAAGATTTTTTTGACATTAAATGAATAATTTATGAGATACCCACTGGGATTCTTCTTGAGATTACAGATATGTGTTTTGTGATTTCTTTACTATTTTTCCAATTTTTTTTTCTCGCAAATGCATGACTTTAGAACCTCAGAGAATATTTTATTGAATATTTGTGAGTTTTTTCTTTCAAATTTATGACTTTAAAATCTGATCTGATACGATGTTGTTCCTCGTCAGAATGAAATCTAATTACTTTGATATTCCTCAACCTGTTTATTTGCTCAATCATCAGGTCAAAAAATGTAACTTTACCAATATTTAGTTTATAACAAAAATACCTGGAAAATTAATTACACTGCTGAAGGTTATGTCACGTTAGGTAGCTAACGTGCATAAATTAAAAGCCTAGACATACCAAACTGACATCAAAGAACTAGCAGCAACGAAAGCCGACTCTTACATGGCCTCACGCTGCCTGTGTCTCGACCAAAAAGTTGCAATTGAACGCACCATTAAAGCTTCAGTGTGTAAAAATGTGGAGTAACAGTGACATCAGCGGTCAAATTCTAGATTGCAGGACTCACTCGCGCACCCCTCCTGTCGGGTAAGTGACGGTGGCCTCGTAGGACAGAAAGCCTTGCGCAGACAGAGATGGCATCATCCATGAGTTTTTCAAGTTTTTCAGGAGTAGGCCTATCTAGCGATGAGGTGAATATTTATTTAGGAATCTAAACCATGTTACGATATTGTAGCGACCCTGCAGTAAATGTTCTGTTATAATGTCAATGTTCTGTGAGTTAATGGCAGGTTTGGAATTGAATGAGTATAGGTGGGGGGGCGGGGTGCGAGTGTGACAGGGATGAGAGCTGTGTGAGTGCTGGTGTGTGTATGAGCGAGCTGGAGGAGAGAGCAGGAGTGCACAGTTGGAGTTACAGCTAAGTTCTTGTTTGTTGGTTGTTTTGGTGTAGTTACGGCCAACAGTAACCTGTACTGTTCAGTAATAAACGGTGGTTTGCCGAATAACTGCGTCATCCTTTCCACACGTCCTGGCGGACACTACAGTATATTATAGCTTACCAGTGAGATATAGGTTATCTGTGAGATATAACGTTATGTTAGGAGTTTTTTATCTGTAATTGTTTTGGTAACACGAGCAAACATTAGCACAGTAATGCTAAAACAACACGTATGTGATAGTCACGGCACAGTGCAGCAAATATAGGTTGGTACGATTATAATATATGCGTCTCCAGAGTGTTCTTCCACAGGAGTTTTTTCCACCTGGAATAAGCAACGCGTTTCGTCCCACCCTCACTTATCTGATCTTTTTCTTTTATTTGGTGGCGTGGTTTCCCTTTTACGGGGCAAAACATGTGTGTGGTCCTCCATTTAAAGTGCGACAGAATCATAAAAGTACAAAGCAGGTTCTCGCAGAAGCGCCCCGGATTGAGCTTCACCTTCTCTGTCTCCAGTGATGGCAAGTTCTAGATAAAATCACTCTAAGCCTATGAGAAAGCTTGCATTTGTATGTGAATTGCATTACACTTTAGTAAATATATATTTATGAAAGCAATAATTGATATTTGCTAATAAATAACCACGTAAATTAAACATTGTAACTTTAAGACTACAACCAGCCAGCATGTATGTTCTGCGACTGTGTGAAAGGAAATAACTCTCCAGACCAGTGGGTGGTGGTAGTGTGTAATTATCATTTAAAAAGGGAAACTGGAAGAACCTCATGATGCTAGTTAGACAATCAGCACATTAACAGAACAATCCTATGTTGAAAGGCCAAATGATATTTACTATTTTCATGTGAACAATAACACAAACCATCACGAGCCATTTCTGCTAATGGACTCAATGGCTAAAAAAAAACCAAAACATTAACTAATAAAACAAGTTTGTTTAGATTTCACTCCCTCCTCACTTTTATTTTGTTTACTTTCCTCACTTCTGTTTCTCTTCTCGTTCATTGAGATTAACTGCCAACCACAGTGATTTCATTCACCAACGGGCTCCACCAGCTCTGACACCAGTCAGACATGCTGAATCAGCTGAAAAAAAAAATCTAAGGCCAACAGTGCAGGACGCACCATAAAACCTAGGGTGACAGATGCTCACTAACGGCTAAGGGCTCTGAGGTGGTGAACATTCTAAATATCATCACCTCAGCATGCTGGCATTCTGATGTTAACATTTCGCTCAGTGCATCGCTGTGCCTGAGGGCAGCCTCACAGAGCTGCTAGCATTGGATGTAATATGACTTTGAAGCACAAAGCTAATTTTACAAATCTTTTTCAGCACACTACTGAAAAGCGTTAATGTTGAGTCAAAACCTGACCAAGAAAGTAAAAAGCAAACACTCTCATAAAGCCATAAGCTAACATAAGTGGAGCAGGACTGAATTTTCAATGAAGCAATCTGTTGCCCGTGTTAACTTTTTCATTTCAGACATAAACAGGTGAAAACTGGTTACAATCCGCTGTATAGTGTTCTGTCATGCTGCTCATCACACCAGAATCTGAAGAAGGAAAGGGAATAATGCAGCTCACTAGTACATTATTCCATTTGTTGAAATTACAGATGAGCCTGCAGGGAGCTGCTATGGTTACAGTAAACATTAAAACTAAATTTGTGATTTGTCATCAGAACTCATAAGGGAGCAGGAGGATAAAAAGTGTACTGCTGCTTTCTTAGCATTAGTCTGCAGTAATACACTGGCTGAAATAAGTAGCTTACAGTTTGTATAGCAATAACACTGGGAAAATAAAAAAACAAGGCTTTCAAGTCATCAGGAGAAAACAAAGACCAACTATTACATTTCAAATGCACTTTGATAGACTTATGACATCACAAAGTCTCACATTCACGGTTTTATTTTTAAATTCCTAGAAGCCCTCATTAGAAGCTTTGTTATATTTAATCATGTATGCAGTCAATATACTAATCCTCTCATCTAGCCACAAATAGGTCCACGCTTGAGGGCAGCTATAAAGAAATTAAAATAATGAAACTTCTGTCCTGCTTGGCCCATATTCTTATTATCAATTGATCACACCGTCCAAGCAACCTCTCTGCACACTTGGGGTGAAATTAAATTGGGTTTCTCTCTGGAAGGAGAACAAGAAAAAAGAAAAACAACTGAAACTGGCTGGCTAATTTTGTAGTTGGCTTGAATCAAGATTGCCCATTTGATCCATGGCAAGGTTTCAAAACAGTTTATCTCCCAGGCCATTGTAATTTACAGAGCTTTGATTACTGGAATTGGGAGGACACAGGCTGCCACTAAAGCCTGATTTCTGCCTCTAACTCACTTGAGGCCCAGTTGGACTTTCACCTGCACTGAATGCTCATTTGATTCTTGGTTCCTGGCTGTGCAGCCTGAGCTGAAGGTGACTGACTCATCAGAGAGTCTGCAGGGTGTGTGCAGGAACTTTATTAGCATTAATTTGCCGTTTATATGCAGTCACACTACTTGTTACACTGTAGCTGTTTGAATGCATTTTCTAAGATTGTTTGTATGTCAGAGGTTACCATCAATAGTCAAATAGAAGTCTTTCTTTAAAAAAGGCTGATGTTAGAGAGGCTTTCAAATGTGCCAATTTTTTTTCAAATGTTAACATTATCTTAACCCTCTGGGACCCACCATGGAGGGGGGGATGGGGGGGCTTATGGAAAGATAGCAGGTCAACAGTATATGCCGGGGAACTAGCACGAGATGCAGCTCAGCACTGTGTCAAGTTTTAAATATGTAAAAGACATTTGGTCTCATTCAAAAAATGTTAGTAAACCTGTGAGTAGATTTTCACATAAGAAACCTTGGTATTAAAACCCACACCTGATTCATGAACTCTGCAGAAAGCTTGGATTTAGTCATAGGCATGTGTGTTCAAACTTACACAGCTCACTTTAAATAACAAAATAATAAAATGTCCTTTTAATTGAAAAAGAGTTCAATGCTCCTTTGTTCCGTTCCTTTAAGTTCAGTTCAGCTAACATCAGTCAGACAGTCAATTTCAGTCAAGCGCTTTTTATATCAGTCAAGTCAGGTAGTGAGGTGTGATCTTTAGTCCTACCACAGAGGTGAAAGGAGAAAAGACGGGAAGGGGGGTTACCTCCTTGGGGCAAGGGTGATGTCACTCCAGCTCCTCGGATGAGGAGATGCTCAGTTTCACAGTTGGCTCGCCATCTCCTTCATCAAGGAGAATCTGAATCCACATCCAAATCTAGGGGTTCTCTCCAGGGAATCTCAAAAACCTAGCCTGTGCAGAAACAAGGCTATGTATGGGTTATGTCTGAGTTCCTGTCTCTTCTGGCCATAATAACATCACATCAAAATTCTTCAAACACTACTGTAACACAATAGTGATTAACTTCATGAATTACTGTTCAGCATTTCTCATGAAATATTTCATCCCTTTTAACATAACTTATCTTTTTAGCTTTTTAACCATGAATTATGAATATTTAACATTTTACACATTAAATTATGATTATTTGACATTTTATATACATGACATGAAATAGACATGTATTTATCTTTTTTAAATCATGAGCTGAATGACAGCATATCAGCATTGATGTCACACATCACACAGTAGCTGTTCTTAACCATACTGCATATTATTAGCACTGGTGGTGCATAACAGGACAGCTATGCTGCAAGTGTACCCAGTATAACATAAAAAGAATACAAAAATAATGAATCCACCATCAACAGAAAATAATTGACTTATTACTCATATTGTATATTTTTCTATCAGGTTACCAATACAAATTTTCTGCTGCTTTAACACTCTTCATATCATAGCAGTGTGTAGAAAGTCAAGTTCACATATTAGCAAGGAAACAAACTTTTTGCAGGACCTCATGGCGACACATGGTACTTGACACGCAGACCTGCTACCATTGTTAACTGCAGTTAGCCACATTAGCTTAGCTCGGCTCAACTCCCCAAGACGCTGCCAAAAGTTGTTAAAACTCCTGGCGCACAGGTCCGTGGATCTGGTCGGTCACTTCACATTCAGACTTCTGCTTAAATTTATACAAACCACTAGTTTTAGTTTTGCTAGTTATCAGCTCATTTAGCACTATGTCTGCTTTGTCTGCTCGTGTCGTCACCGTGCTTCTGACTGAAGGACTGATACGTGAAGAGGGTGGGACTTGACTCTCCTCTCCAATCAGAAGTCTGCATTGGCTGATTGAACCAATAAGAATTAAGTATATGTAGGATACCTGTGATTGACACCTTGATTAGCAAACAGAAAATAAAATATGCTGGAATGAAATAAATAATACATAAAATAACACTGGGAGTAAAATAACGACATAATCATGTGTTGAAAAGTTTAGCTGCAGGCATCGATGGGAAACGAAGACAGGCAAATTCAGAAGGTTTTAAGAATAGGAGTTTAGCAATTCAGTTTGTCTGCGAGCATTCTCGGAACCCATCGGCTGTATTCGGCATCTGACTTCCGGCAGACGCCGATACAGCCTCTGGGGGCAGACCCCCGATTTTTTGGCATTCCGGTTTGATTTTGGCGGCGGAGGCGAATTTCCGTTTCCGACTTCCCTTTATATAAGTAAATATGCTGAACCATTGCGATGGATTCAGAGTTTGCAGTGACACCAATTATGTTCCGCCTTGTTAGTTCACCGCACGGACTGTTTAACCTGGCAACAACTGCAGCCAGCTCAAACGTGATTAGTCAATATCACACGGTCTACAAACAGCCTACAACCGGAAACCAGGGCTCTTCCGCTCTTCTTCCAGAGGCACCGGAAACCAGGGCTCTTCCGCTCTTCTTCCAGAGGCAAGATCTCTGGGGTTTGCCTACAGACTCCACATTCACTGAATGTAGAGTCTGTATATAGAGACTAGTCCGCGAGGGGGAGAAATACAGAAGGGATAAGTTAGTAAGGAGGCAAGGGTGTGGCCGCCTAGAAGGTGCTTGTGATGTGCTTGGAAATGCAAGTAGATTTAGGGGGAAAGCTTGTTGCTTCCCAGGAAATAGTTTGTACCAATCAGAGGCCTGACATAGTGTTGTGGTCAGTGAGTCAATGGATAGTTTATTTCATTGAGCTGACAGTTCCTTGGGAAGACTCAGTGGAAGAAGCCCATGAAATAAAAAAGCTTAGGTATGCAGACTTAGGAGCAGAAGCTGAGCAGTGAGGATGGAAAACTAGGATTTGTCCAGTGGAAGTGGGATTCAATTCAATTCAGTTCAATTCAATTCAATTCAGCTTTATTTAAAGTGTAAAATTACCATAAACATGGTCTCGAAACACTTTACAGTTCACATAGAAAAAAAATAGATTAGAAAAATAATGATAAGTATGGGGGTACTAGGCCATGTAGAGATTTGTAGGTGAGTAAAAGCAGCTTGAAGTCTGATCTGGACCGGATCGAGAGCCAGTTAAGAGTGATTAAAGCTGGGGTTATATGATCATATTTCCTGGTTTTGGTTAGTATCCTGGCTGCTGCATTTTGAACAAGTTGTAATTTGTTTGTGCTGCAGTGTGGTAGGCCAGAGAAGAGGATATTGCAGTAATCTAGTCTAGATGAAATAAAGGCGTGAACTAAGATTTCTGCATCTGAGGTATTTAGCAGGGGACGGATCTTTGAGATGTTGCGTAGATGGAAAAATGCTATCTGAGTGATTTCCCTGATGTGAGCATCGAAAGACAGAGATCAAAAGTCACACCACGGTTTTTAACTGTTGAGTTTGGGGTGACAACACAGTTGTCGATGTTTAAACTAAGGTCAGTGAGGAGTGGTAGCTGGGTGCTCGGGCCTATGATTAGAAGTTCGGTTTTGTTGGCATTCAGTCGTAAAAAATTTTGTGACACCCAGTGAGTAACAGCAGCTAAGCAGGATTCAAGATTTGTAAGTTGGGATTGATTGTGGGGTGTAAGTGGAATGTAAATTTGCGTGTCATCGGCATAACAATGGTAGTTAATGCCAAATCTATGGAACATATTCCGTAGATTTGGCATTAAGTTTTTTAATAAAAACTTAATGCCAAATCTACGGAATATGTCACCAAGGGCCAGTAAGTATATACAAAAAGTAAGGGACCCAGGACAGATCCCTGTGGTACGCCAAACTGCACTAAGGAGGATATGGATGTAGTGTTTTTATATGAGACACAGTGCTTTCTGTCACTCAGATAGGATTGTAACCAGGAAAGTGCAGTACCATGGATGCCTACGTGATTGGACAGACGATCTAGCAGAATGTTATGATCGACCATATCAAAAGCTGCACTTAAATCCAGGAGAATGAGAAGTGAAGAAGAATTGGAGTCTGGTGCAAGGAGAAGGTCATTGGTTAGTTTTGTGAGGGCAGTCTCAGTGCTATGTAGTGATTTGAAACCAGATTGAAAAGGATCGAGGAGGCTATTACTTTGGAGATGAAAGGGAGATTTGAGATTGGTCTGAAGTTGTTCAGAATTTCAGGATCAAGAGTAGTTTTTTTGAGTAGTGGTTTGATTACAGCTGATTTGAAAGAAGTGGGGACAATGCCAGATGAGAGGGACCTGTTAATAATGTTGAGTAGCGGGGTGCCTAGAATTGGAAGGAGTTCTTTAATTAGTTTTGCCGGGAGAGGGTCAAATAAACAGGTTGTAGGTTTAGATGAGAGTACTAATTTAGAAAACATCTAAAGAGATGGTCTCAAAGTGCGAGAGTGTCATAGTCTCATCTAAGATTCTTAAAGCCGGACTAGGGGATGGGTTTACACACTTATTGAGTAGATGGCTGCTAATTTCATCTCTAATACAGATTTTGCCATTAAAGAAATCAAGAAAATCATCAGCTGTAAATGGAGAGTTAGTATCAGAAGAGGGTTGGCGAGTAAGGTTTGCAACAGTGTTGAACAGGAATTTTGGGTTATTTTTATTTGTGTTAATAAGAGTTGACAGATAAGAGGCTCTAGCAGAAGAGAGCACACGTTTGTAATCCTGAAGGCTGTCACTCCGAGCTAATCGGAAAACCTCAAGCCTAGATGAGCGCCATTTACGTTCTAGCTTTCTGCATATGCGTTTTTGTGCACGCGTGGTGTCAGTGAACCAGGATGAGTGTTTTTTGGAGCGACGTGTTTTTGTGCGCAGGGGCGCAATGGAATCAAGCGTGGCACTTAAGATTGAATTAAAATCATTTGTGAGGTCATCAAGAGATGCAGATTGCTCTGGCAGAGTAGCAAGAGAGTGCGGGAGCAGACCAG